>NW_028275057.1:0-103484 GCF_037043125.1 Eumetopias jubatus | reverse complement strand
ACTTCTCACAGAACAAGGTTCGAATGGGGACAGACATTCTACAGTAAGTATGTCTGTGGGACAGGCACGGGGCACATTCCTTGCGATTTCACACTTACATGGGTAACGTCTACCATGTTCAGGGAAGATGTTAGTAGAAACACGGTTTCTCTGCAGTGGTGTTTCTTCAGACTGCATAGTACTCCCTTTGTTTAGGATTCAGCCCATACGTTTTGTGACTATGAATTCCTCGCGAACCCAGATGGGAGCTCGAAGTCGCGTTTGAGATGGACTTGCTTCGCAGAGATTCATGTATGCCTTTCCTTTGGCGAAGTCACATACATTTGAAAACCCTTCCCTCTTCGTGACCCATGGTGTTCCTTGAGAAAAGCCCTCCATAAGAAGTTGTTCGGCGACTAAGGTATGTCTCTCTTCCTTCCCCTCCGTACTCTTTCACACTTTGCTTCAAGCCGCTTCGTTCCTTAGCAAAGCAGATGGCAGTCGAAGGACCGCACCGCCACAGCGTTGTTTCTTCGACTTAAGTGTATCACACGTCCCTTATGCTTCCTCCTATTTCCAGACACACACCTCTCTAGGGGACTACTAGTGGGTTGGTTGTCACATTCGACCCACATTTTTCTTCACAATTCAGCGTGTGGCGTTTTCCTGGTGTTTTCAAACAAAGTACTGACAAGGCTTCTATCTTCCCGAAACAAGATCTGAGTTGGGAGAGGCTTTCGATACAAGTTCGTTCTCAAGCAGTGGTATATGGCACAGTATTTGTGCCTTCGCTTTTAACGTCGGGACTTTCCTCCATTTTCTTCCCTGTAGATGGTAGTGGAAAGGCGATTTCTCTACCGTTTTGTTCCTTGAGAGCTGAGTGTTAGACACTTACACCTATATCTCCAAAGGCTTCACGCTTCCCGAACCAAGAGGTTAGCAGGAAATCCTGTTGGACGTGGCCTTGTTTCTCTGAGTTCAGTGGAAGGCGCTGCTGAGGCGAGCTCGCGTACATTTGAAGGCCCTTCCAACTTCATGACACAAGACTTTGGTGCAGAGAAACCCTCCACACAACGTGTTCCTCACCGTAGTGTACCGCGCTTTCCGTCTCTTTCCTTTTACACTACGTTGTAAAAAGGTGCTTCCATCCGTAGGGAAAGAGCTGGTCGTCGAAGGACGGCAAACCTCTAGATTTGTTCTTAGAGTTAACCATGGGTAGGCAATCCTCCTTATGCTTCCTCACATAATACATATCCATACTCATCCTTCCTCATGGAACGGCCGCACTTCCACAGCGGTGTTTTGTAGAAATAAGTGTATAGCACTTTCCTTACGCTTCCTCCGATTTACAGACACACACCTCTATAGGGGACAACTTGTGACTTGGTGGTAACATTCGACCCACATTTTTCTTCACAATTCAGCCTATGGCATTTTCCTTGCGCTTTCACGCGAAGAACTGAAAACACTTCTAGCTTCCTGAAACAAGATCTGAGGAGGGAGAAACTTTCGACACAACTTCTTTCTCAAGCAGCGGTACATGACACAGTATTTGTGCCTTCACTGCGAACGTTGGAAATTGCTTCCATCTTCGTCCCTGTAGGTGGTAGTGGAAAGACTATTTCCCTGCAGCTTTGTTTCTTGAGAGGTGAGTATAAGAACCTTCCCTTAGAGAGCAGCACATATATCTCCAAGGGCTTCTATCTTCAAGAACCAAGATGTTCGCACGAAAACCTGTTTCACGAGGCCTTCTTTCTCAGAGTTCAGTGTAAGGCTACTAGGCCTGAAGGGAGCCCACGTCCATTTGAAGACCCATCCACCTGCATGACACAGGACTTAAAGGAGAGAAACCCTCTGCACAACGTGTTCCCCGCTGTACAGGAAGGCACGTTCCACCTCTTTCCTTGCACACAATGTTTAACAAGCTGCTTCCAACCTTACGAAAAGAGATGGTAGTCGAAGGACGGCAACACTCTAGATTTGTTCTTAGAGTTAAAGAAACGAGTGCCATCTTCCTTAGGCTTGCTCACATCATCCATTTCCATACATCGTTCTTCATGTCACGACTGTAGGCACATTCGCCACGGAGAGTTAAGTCTAGACCATGTCCCTTACGCGTTCACACCCGCTAGGGAAAACACTTTCATCGCACTGAAACCATAGGACAGCTGAGGGAAGCCTACTTCAGAAGAGGTTTCTCCAGCACCGTCACAGGGCCCATTCAAGATGCCTTCACCGTTTCATGCTAAAGTGCTTCTCATCCTTACGTGTATGGCTTTCCTGATGGATTTCCTTCTCACAATGAAAACCTTGACACGTTCCATCTGTTCTCTCTCCTACTCTTGAAAACACTTCCCACGGAACAAGATTCGAATGGGGACAGACATTCTACACTAAGTATGTCTGTGGGACAGGCACGGGGCACATTCCTTGCGATTTCACACTTTACATTGGAAAAGTCTACCATGTTCAGGGTGAGATGTTAGTAGAAACACGGTTTCTCTGCAGTGGTGTTTCTTCAGACTGATTAGTACTCCCTTGGTTTAGGATTCAACACATACGTTCTGTGAGTATGAATTCCTCGCGAACCCAGGTGGGAGCTCGAAGTCGCGTTTGAGATAGACTTGGTTCTCACAGATTTGTGTATGCCTTTCCTCTGCCTAACTCGCATACTTTGGAAGACGCTTCTATCTTCGTGACCCATGCATGGTGTTCGTTGAGAAAAGCCCTCCGTAAGAAGTTGTTCCGCGAGTAAGGTCGATCACGCTTCCCCTCTGCTTTCTTTCACACTTTGCCTCAAGCCGCTTCGTTTCTTAGCAGAGGAGGTGGCAGTCGAAAGACCGCACCTCCACAGCGCTGTTTTGTAGACCCAAGTGTATAGCACATTCCTTACGCTTCCTCTCATTTCCAGACATACACCTCTCTAGGAGACAACGAGTGTTTTGCTTATGCTTCTCTCTACCGAAACAAGATCTGAGTTGGGAGAAGCTTTCGACACGACTTCTTTCTCAAGCAGCGCTATATGGCCCAGTACCTGTGCCTTCGCTGTGACCGTTGGAACGTTCTTCCATCTTCTTCCCAGTAGATGGCAGTAGAAGGACTATCTCCCTCTACCGTGTTGTTCCTTGAGAGGTGAGTGTAAGGCACTGACACATATAGCTCAGAAGGCTTCATTCTTCCCGAACCAAGATGTGAGCTCGAAATCAGTTTTCACATGCCGTTGTTTCTCTGAGTTCAGCGTAAGGCTCTGCTGAGGCTAGCTCGCCTACATTTGAAGGCCTTCCAACTTCATGACAGAAGCCTTCACACTTGGTGTAAAGCCGCTTCGATCCTTAGGAAAGCAGAAGGGAGTCGAAGGACCGCTCCTCCACAGCATTGTTCTTGAAGAATTAATTGCAGAGCTCGTTGCTTATGCTTCCTCCGATTTCCATACACACACCTCTATAGGGGACAACTTGTGAGTTGGTGATAACATTCGACCCACATTTTTCTTTACAATTCAGCCTATGGCATTTTCCTTACGCTTTCACGCAAAGAACTGAAAATGTTTCTAGCTTCCTGAAACAAGATCTGAGTAGGGAGAAACTTTCGACACAACTTCTTTCTCAAGCAGTGGTACCTGACACAGATTTGTGCCTTCACTGCGAACGTTGGAAATTGCTTCCATCTTCATCCCTGTAGGTGGTAGTGGAAAGACTATTTCCCTGCAGCTTTGTTTCTTGAGAGGTGAGTATAAGAACCTTCCCTTAGAGAGCAACACATATATCTCCAAGGGCTTCTATCTTCAAGAACCAAGATGTTCGCACGAAAACCTGTTTGACGAGGCCTTCTTTCTCAGAGTTCAGTGTAAGGCTACCAGGCCTGAAGGGAGCCCACGTCCATTTGAAGCCCCATCCACCTGCATGACACAGGACTTAAAGGAGAGAAGCTCTCTGCACAACGTGTTTCCCGATGTACAGGAATGCGCGTTCCACCTCTTTCCTTGCACACAAGGTTTAACAAGCTGCTTCCTTCCTTACTAAAAGAGATGGTAGTCGAAGGACGGCAACAAAATAGATTTGTTCTTAGAGTTAAACAAACGTATGCCATCTTCCTTAGGCTTGCTCACATCATCCATTTCCATACATTGTTCTTCATGTCATGACTGTAGGCACATTCGACACGGAGAGTTAAGTCTAGCCCATGTCCCTTGCGCCTTCACCCCCACTACGGAAAACATTTTCATCTCACTGAAACCATAGGACACCTGAGGGAAGCCTACTTCAGAAGAGGTTTCTCCAGCACCGTCACAGGGCCCTTTCAAGATGCCTTCTCCGTTTCATGCTAAAGTTCTTCTCATTCTTACGTGTATGGCTTTCCTAATGGATTTCTTTCTCACAGTGAAAACCTTGACACGTTCCATCTGCTCTCTCTCCTACTCTTGAAAACACTTCTCACAGAACAAGGTTCGAATGGGGACAGACATTCTACAGTAAGTATGTCTGTGGGACAGGCACGGGGCACATTCCTTGCGATTTCACACTTACATGGGTAACGTCTACCATGTTCAGGGAAGATGTTAGTAGAAACACGGTTTCTCTGCAGTGGTGTTTCTTCAGACTGCATAGTACTCCCTTTGTTTAGGATTCAGCCCATACGTTTTGTGACTATGAATTCCTCGCGAACCCAGATGGGAGCTCGAAGTCGCGTTTGAGATGGACTTGCTTCGCAGAGATTCATGTATGCCTTTCCTTTGGCGAAGTCACATACATTTGAAAACCCTTCCCTCTTCGTGACCCATGGTGTTCGTTGAGAAAAGCCCTCCATAAGAAGTTGTTCGGCGACTAAGGTATGTCTCTCTTCCTTCCCCTCCGTACTCTTTCACACTTTGCTTCAAGCCGCTTCGTTCCTTAGCAAAGCAGATGGCAGTCGAAGGACCGCACCGCCACAGCGTTGTTTCTTCGACTTAAGTGTATCACACGTCCCTTATGCTTCCTCCTATTTCCAGACACACACCTCTCTAGGGGACTACTAGTGGGTTGGTTGTCACATTCGACCCACATTTTTCTTCACAATTCAGCGTGTGGCGTTTTCCTGGTGTTTTCAAACAAAGTACTGACAAGGCTTCTATCTTCCCGAAACAAGATCTGAGTTGGGAGAGGCTTTCGATACAAGTTCGTTCTCAAGCAGTGGTATATGGCACAGTATTTGTGCCTTCGCTTTTAACGTCGGGACTTTCCTCCATTTTCTTCCCTGTAGATGGTAGTGGAAAGGCGATTTCTCTACCGTTTTGTTCCTTGAGAGCTGAGTGTTAGACACTTACACCTATATCTCCAAAGGCTTCACGCTTCCCGAACCAAGAGGTTAGCAGGAAATCCTGTTGGACGTGGCCTTGTTTCTCTGAGTTCAGTGGAAGGCGCTGCTGAGGCGAGCTCGCGTACATTTGAAGGCCCTTCCAACTTCATGACACAAGACTTTGGTGCAGAGAAACCCTCCACACAACGTGTTCCTCACCGTAGTGTACCGCGCTTTCCGTCTCTTTCCTTTTACACTACGTTGTAAAAAGGTGCTTCCATCCGTAGGGAAAGAGCTGGTCGTCGAAGGACGGCAAACCTCTAGATTTGTTCTTAGAGTTAACCATGGGTAGGCAATCCTCCTTATGCTTCCTCACATAATACATATCCATACTCATCCTTCCTCATGGAACGGCCGCACTTCCACAGCGGTGTTTTGTAGAAATAAGTGTATAGCACTTTCCTTACGCTTCCTCCGATTTACAGACACACACCTCTATAGGGGACAACTTGTGACTTGGTGGTAACATTCGACCCACATTTTTCTTCACAATTCAGCCTATGGCATTTTCCTTGCGCTTTCACGCGAAGAACTGAAAACACTTCTAGCTTCCTGAAACAAGATCTGAGGAGGGAGAAACTTTCGACACAACTTCTTTCTCAAGCAGTGGTACATGACACAGTATTTGTGCCTTCACTGCGAACGTTGGAAATTGCTTCCATCTTCGTCCCTGTAGGTGGTAGTGGAAAGACTATTTCCCTGCAGCTTTGTTTCTTGAGAGGTGAGTATAAGAACCTTCCCTTAGAGAGCAGCACATATATCTCCAAGGGCTTCTATCTTCAAGAACCAAGATGTTCGCACGAAAACCTGTTTGACGAGGCCTTCTTTCTCAGAGTTCAGTGTAAGGCTACTAGGCCTGAAGGGAGCCCACGTCCATTTGAAGACCCATCCACCTGCATGACACAGGACTTAAAGGAGAGAAACCCTCTGCACAACGTGTTCCCCGCTGTACAGGAAGGCACGTTCCACCTCTTTCCTTGCACACAATGTTTAACAAGCTGCTTCCAACCTTACGAAAAGAGATGGTAGTCGAAGGACGGCAACACTCTAGATTTGTTCTTAGAGTTAAAGAAACGAGTGCCATCTTCCTTAGGCTTGCTCACATCATCCATTTCCATACATCGTTCTTCATGTCACGACTGTAGGCACATTCGCCACGGAGAGTTAAGTCTAGACCATGTCCCTTACGCGTTCACACCCGCTAGGGAAAACACTTTCATCGCACTGAAACCATAGGACAGCTGAGGGAAGCCTACTTCAGAAGAGGTTTCTCCAGCACCGTCACAGGGCCCATTCAAGATGCCTTCACCGTTTCATGCTAAAGTGCTTCTCATCCTTACGTGTATGGCTTTCCTGATGGATTTCCTTCTCACAATGAAAACCTTGACACGTTCCATCTGTTCTCTCTCCTACTCTTGAAAACACTTCCCACGGAACAAGATTCGAATGGGGACAGACATTCTACACTAAGTATGTCTGTGGGACAGGCACGGGGCACATTCCTTGCGATTTCACACTTTACATTGGAAAAGTCTACCATGTTCAGGGTGAGATGTTAGTAGAAACACGGTTTCTCTGCAGTGGTGTTTCTTCAGACTGATTAGTACTCCCTTGGTTTAGGATTCAACACATACGTTCTGTGAGTATGAATTCCTCGCGAACCCAGGTGGGAGCTCGAAGTCGCGTTTGAGATAGACTTGGTTCTCACAGATTTGTGTATGCCTTTCCTCTGCCTAACTCGCATACTTTGGAAGACGCTTCTATCTTCGTGACCCATGCATGGTGTTCGTTGAGAAAAGCCCTCCGTAAGAAGTTGTTCCGCGAGTAAGGTCGATCACGCTTCCCCTCTGCTTTCTTTCACACTTTGCCTCAAGCCGCTTCGTTTCTTAGCAGAGGAGGTGGCAGTCGAAAGACCGCACCTCCACAGCGCTGTTTTGTAGACCCAAGTGTATAGCACATTCCTTACGCTTCCTCTCATTTCCAGACATACACCTCTCTAGGAGACAACGAGTGTTTTGCTTATGCTTCTCTCTACCGAAACAAGATCTGAGTTGGGAGAAGCTTTCGACACGACTTCTTTCTCAAGCAGCGCTATATGGCCCAGTACCTGTGCCTTCGCTGTGACCGTTGGAACGTTCTTCCATCTTCTTCCCAGTAGATGGCAGTAGAAGGACTATCTCCCTCTACCGTGTTGTTCCTTGAGAGGTGAGTGTAAGGCACTGACACATATAGCTCAGAAGGCTTCATTCTTCCCGAACCAAGATGTGAGCTCGAAATCAGTTTTCACATGCCGTTGTTTCTCTGAGTTCAGCGTAAGGCTCTGCTGAGGCTAGCTCGCCTACATTTGAAGGCCTTCCAACTTCATGACAGAAGCCTTCACACTTGGTGTAAAGCCGCTTCGATCCTTAGGAAAGAAGAAGGGAGTCGAAGGACCGCTCCTCCACAGCATTGTTCTTGAAGAATTAATTGCAGAGCTCGTTGCTTATGCTTCCTCCGATTTCCATACACACACCTCTATAGGGGACAACTTGTGAGTTGGTGATAACATTCGACCCACATTTTTCTTTACAATTCAGCCTATGGCATTTTCCTTACGCTTTCACGCAAAGAACTGAAAATGTTTCTAGCTTCCTGAAACAAGATCTGAGTAGGGAGAAACTTTCGACACAACTTCTTTCTCAAGCAGTGGTACCTGACACAGATTTGTGCCTTCACTGCGAACGTTGGAAATTGCTTCCATCTTCATCCCTGTAGGTGGTAGTGGAAAGACTATTTCCCTGCAGCTTTGTTTCTTGAGAGGTGAGTATAAGAACCTTCCCTTAGAGAGCAACACATATATCTCCAAGGGCTTCTATCTTCAAGAACCAAGATGTTCGCACGAAAACCTGTTTGACGAGGCCTTCTTTCTCAGAGTTCAGTGTAAGGCTACCAGGCCTGAAGGGAGCCCACGTCCATTTGAAGCCCCATCCACCTGCATGACACAGGACTTAAAGGAGAGAAGCTCTCTGCACAACGTGTTTCCCGATGTACAGGAATGCGCGTTCCACCTCTTTCCTTGCACACAAGGTTTAACAAGCTGCTTCCTTCCTTACTAAAAGAGATGGTAGTCGAAGGACGGCAACAAAATAGATTTGTTCTTAGAGTTAAACAAACGTATGCCATCTTCCTTAGGCTTGCTCACATCATCCATTTCCATACATTGTTCTTCATGTCATGACTGTAGGCACATTCGACACGGAGAGTTAAGTCTAGCCCATGTCCCTTGCGCCTTCACCCCCACTACGGAAAACATTTTCATCTCACTGAAACCATAGGACACCTGAGGGAAGCCTACTTCAGAAGAGGTTTCTCCAGCACCGTCACAGGGCCCTTTCAAGATGCCTTCTCCGTTTCATGCTAAAGTTCTTCTCATTCTTACGTGTATGGCTTTCCTAATGGATTTCTTTCTCACAGTGAAAACCTTGACACGTTCCATCTGCTCTCTCTCCTACTCTTGAAAACACTTCTCACAGAACAAGGTTCGAATGGGGACAGACATTCTACAGTAAGTATGTCTGTGGGACAGGCACGGGGCACATTCCTTGCGATTTCACACTTACATGGGTAACGTCTACCATGTTCAGGGAAGATGTTAGTAGAAACACGGTTTCTCTGCAGTGGTGTTTCTTCAGACTGCATAGTACTCCCTTTGTTTAGGATTCAGCCCATACGTTTTGTGACTATGAATTCCTCGCGAACCCAGATGGGAGCTCGAAGTCGCGTTTGAGATGGACTTGCTTCGCAGAGATTCATGTATGCCTTTCCTTTGGCGAAGTCACATACATTTGAAAACCCTTCCCTCTTCGTGACCCATGGTGTTCGTTGAGAAAAGCCCTCCATAAGAAGTTGTTCGGCGACTAAGGTATGTCTCTCTTCCTTCCCCTCCGTACTCTTTCACACTTTGCTTCAAGCCGCTTCGTTCCTTAGCAAAGCAGATGGCAGTCGAAGGACCGCACCGCCACAGCGTTGTTTCTTCGACTTAAGTGTATCACACGTCCCTTATGCTTCCTCCTATTTCCAGACACACACCTCTCTAGGGGACTACTAGTGGGTTGGTTGTCACATTCGACCCACATTTTTCTTCACAATTCAGCGTGTGGCGTTTTCCTGGTGTTTTCAAACAAAGTACTGACAAGGCTTCTATCTTCCCGAAACAAGATCTGAGTTGGGAGAGGCTTTCGATACAAGTTCGTTCTCAAGCAGTGGTATATGGCACAGTATTTGTGCCTTCGCTTTTAACGTCGGGACTTTCCTCCATTTTCTTCCCTGTAGATGGTAGTGGAAAGGCGATTTCTCTACCGTTTTGTTCCTTGAGAGCTGAGTGTTAGACACTTACACCTATATCTCCAAAGGCTTCACGCTTCCCGAACCAAGAGGTTAGCAGGAAATCCTGTTGGACGTGGCCTTGTTTCTCTGAGTTCAGTGGAAGGCGCTGCTGAGGCGAGCTCGCGTACATTTGAAGGCCCTTCCAACTTCATGACACAAGACTTTGGTGCAGAGAAACCCTCCACACAACGTGTTCCTCACCGTAGTGTACCGCGCTTTCCGTCTCTTTCCTTTTACACTACGTTGTAAAAAGGTGCTTCCATCCGTAGGGAAAGAGCTGGTCGTCGAAGGACGGCAAACCTCTAGATTTGTTCTTAGAGTTAACCATGGGTAGGCAATCCTCCTTATGCTTCCTCACATAATACATATCCATACTCATCCTTCCTCATGGAACGGCCGCACTTCCACAGCGGTGTTTTGTAGAAATAAGTGTATAGCACTTTCCTTACGCTTCCTCCGATTTACAGACACACACCTCTATAGGGGACAACTTGTGACTTGGTGGTAACATTCGACCCACATTTTTCTTCACAATTCAGCCTATGGCATTTTCCTTGCGCTTTCACGCGAAGAACTGAAAACACTTCTAGCTTCCTGAAACAAGATCTGAGGAGGGAGAAACTTTCGACACAACTTCTTTCTCAAGCAGTGGTACATGACACAGTATTTGTGCCTTCACTGCGAACGTTGGAAATTGCTTCCATCTTCGTCCCTGTAGGTGGTAGTGGAAAGACTATTTCCCTGCAGCTTTGTTTCTTGAGAGGTGAGTATAAGAACCTTCCCTTAGAGAGCAGCACATATATCTCCAAGGGCTTCTATCTTCAAGAACCAAGATGTTCGCACGAAAACCTGTTTGACGAGGCCTTCTTTCTCAGAGTTCAGTGTAAGGCTACTAGGCCTGAAGGGAGCCCACGTCCATTTGAAGACCCATCCACCTGCATGACACAGGACTTAAAGGAGAGAAACCCTCTGCACAACGTGTTCCCCGCTGTACAGGAAGGCACGTTCCACCTCTTTCCTTGCACACAATGTTTAACAAGCTGCTTCCAACCTTACGAAAAGAGATGGTAGTCGAAGGACGGCAACACTCTAGATTTGTTCTTAGAGTTAAAGAAACGAGTGCCATCTTCCTTAGGCTTGCTCACATCATCCATTTCCATACATCGTTCTTCATGTCACGACTGTAGGCACATTCGCCACGGAGAGTTAAGTCTAGACCATGTCCCTTACGCGTTCACACCCGCTAGGGAAAACACTTTCATCGCACTGAAACCATAGGACAGCTGAGGGAAGCCTACTTCAGAAGAGGTTTCTCCAGCACCGTCACAGGGCCCATTCAAGATGCCTTCACCGTTTCATGCTAAAGTGCTTCTCATCCTTACGTGTATGGCTTTCCTGATGGATTTCCTTCTCACAATGAAAACCTTGACACGTTCCATCTGTTCTCTCTCCTACTCTTGAAAACACTTCCCACGGAACAAGATTCGAATGGGGACAGACATTCTACACTAAGTATGTCTGTGGGACAGGCACGGGGCACATTCCTTGCGATTTCACACTTTACATTGGAAAAGTCTACCATGTTCAGGGTGAGATGTTAGTAGAAACACGGTTTCTCTGCAGTGGTGTTTCTTCAGACTGATTAGTACTCCCTTGGTTTAGGATTCAACACATACGTTCTGTGAGTATGAATTCCTCGCGAACCCAGGTGGGAGCTCGAAGTCGCGTTTGAGATAGACTTGGTTCTCACAGATTTGTGTATGCCTTTCCTCTGCCTAACTCGCATACTTTGGAAGACGCTTCTATCTTCGTGACCCATGCATGGTGTTCGTTGAGAAAAGCCCTCCGTAAGAAGTTGTTCCGCGAGTAAGGTCGATCACGCTTCCCCTCTGCTTTCTTTCACACTTTGCCTCAAGCCGCTTCGTTTCTTAGCAGAGGAGGTGGCAGTCGAAAGACCGCACCTCCACAGCGCTGTTTTGTAGACCCAAGTGTATAGCACATTCCTTACGCTTCCTCTCATTTCCAGACATACACCTCTCTAGGAGACAACGAGTGTTTTGCTTATGCTTCTCTCTACCGAAACAAGATCTGAGTTGGGAGAAGCTTTCGACACGACTTCTTTCTCAAGCAGCGCTATATGGCCCAGTACCTGTGCCTTCGCTGTGACCGTTGGAACGTTCTTCCATCTTCTTCCCAGTAGATGGCAGTAGAAGGACTATCTCCCTCTACCGTGTTGTTCCTTGAGAGGTGAGTGTAAGGCACTGACACATATAGCTCAGAAGGCTTCATTCTTCCCGAACCAAGATGTGAGCTCGAAATCAGTTTTCACATGCCGTTGTTTCTCTGAGTTCAGCGTAAGGCTCTGCTGAGGCTAGCTCGCCTACATTTGAAGGCCTTCCAACTTCATGACAGAAGCCTTCACACTTGGTGTAAAGCCGCTTCGATCCTTAGGAAAGAAGAAGGGAGTCGAAGGACCGCTCCTCCACAGCATTGTTCTTGAAGAATTAATTGCAGAGCTCGTTGCTTATGCTTCCTCCGATTTCCATACACACACCTCTATAGGGGACAACTTGTGAGTTGGTGATAACATTCGACCCACATTTTTCTTTACAATTCAGCCTATGGCATTTTCCTTACGCTTTCACGCAAAGAACTGAAAATGTTTCTAGCTTCCTGAAACAAGATCTGAGTAGGGAGAAACTTTCGACACAACTTCTTTCTCAAGCAGTGGTACCTGACACAGATTTGTGCCTTCACTGCGAACGTTGGAAATTGCTTCCATCTTCATCCCTGTAGGTGGTAGTGGAAAGACTATTTCCCTGCAGCTTTGTTTCTTGAGAGGTGAGTATAAGAACCTTCCCTTAGAGAGCAACACATATATCTCCAAGGGCTTCTATCTTCAAGAACCAAGATGTTCGCACGAAAACCTGTTTGACGAGGCCTTCTTTCTCAGAGTTCAGTGTAAGGCTACCAGGCCTGAAGGGAGCCCACGTCCATTTGAAGCCCCATCCACCTGCATGACACAGGACTTAAAGGAGAGAAGCTCTCTGCACAACGTGTTTCCCGATGTACAGGAATGCGCGTTCCACCTCTTTCCTTGCACACAAGGTTTAACAAGCTGCTTCCTTCCTTACTAAAAGAGATGGTAGTCGAAGGACGGCAACAAAATAGATTTGTTCTTAGAGTTAAACAAACGTATGCCATCTTCCTTAGGCTTGCTCACATCATCCATTTCCATACATTGTTCTTCATGTCATGACTGTAGGCACATTCGACACGGAGAGTTAAGTCTAGCCCATGTCCCTTGCGCCTTCACCCCCACTACGGAAAACATTTTCATCTCACTGAAACCATAGGACACCTGAGGGAAGCCTACTTCAGAAGAGGTTTCTCCAGCACCGTCACAGGGCCCTTTCAAGATGCCTTCTCCGTTTCATGCTAAAGTTCTTCTCATTCTTACGTGTATGGCTTTCCTAATGGATTTCTTTCTCACAGTGAAAACCTTGACACGTTCCATCTGCTCTCTCTCCTACTCTTGAAAACACTTCTCACAGAACAAGGTTCGAATGGGGACAGACATTCTACAGTAAGTATGTCTGTGGGACAGGCACGGGGCACATTCCTTGCGATTTCACACTTACATGGGTAACGTCTACCATGTTCAGGGAAGATGTTAGTAGAAACACGGTTTCTCTGCAGTGGTGTTTCTTCAGACTGCATAGTACTCCCTTTGTTTAGGATTCAGCCCATACGTTTTGTGACTATGAATTCCTCGCGAACCCAGATGGGAGCTCGAAGTCGCGTTTGAGATGGACTTGCTTCGCAGAGATTCATGTATGCCTTTCCTTTGGCGAAGTCACATACATTTGAAAACCCTTCCCTCTTCGTGACCCATGGTGTTCGTTGAGAAAAGCCCTCCATAAGAAGTTGTTCGGCGACTAAGGTATGTCTCTCTTCCTTCCCCTCCGTACTCTTTCACACTTTGCTTCAAGCCGCTTCGTTCCTTAGCAAAGCAGATGGCAGTCGAAGGACCGCACCGCCACAGCGTTGTTTCTTCGACTTAAGTGTATCACACGTCCCTTATGCTTCCTCCTATTTCCAGACACACACCTCTCTAGGGGACTACTAGTGGGTTGGTTGTCACATTCGACCCACATTTTTCTTCACAATTCAGCGTGTGGCGTTTTCCTGGTGTTTTCAAACAAAGTACTGACAAGGCTTCTATCTTCCCGAAACAAGATCTGAGTTGGGAGAGGCTTTCGATACAAGTTCGTTCTCAAGCAGTGGTATATGGCACAGTATTTGTGCCTTCGCTTTTAACGTCGGGACTTTCCTCCATTTTCTTCCCTGTAGATGGTAGTGGAAAGGCGATTTCTCTACCGTTTTGTTCCTTGAGAGCTGAGTGTTAGACACTTACACCTATATCTCCAAAGGCTTCACGCTTCCCGAACCAAGAGGTTAGCAGGAAATCCTGTTGGACGTGGCCTTGTTTCTCTGAGTTCAGTGGAAGGCGCTGCTGAGGCGAGCTCGCGTACATTTGAAGGCCCTTCCAACTTCATGACACAAGACTTTGGTGCAGAGAAACCCTCCACACAACGTGTTCCTCACCGTAGTGTACCGCGCTTTCCGTCTCTTTCCTTTTACACTACGTTGTAAAAAGGTGCTTCCATCCGTAGGGAAAGAGCTGGTCGTCGAAGGACGGCAAACCTCTAGATTTGTTCTTAGAGTTAACCATGGGTAGGCAATCCTCCTTATGCTTCCTCACATAATACATATCCATACTCATCCTTCCTCATGGAACGGCCGCACTTCCACAGCGGTGTTTTGTAGAAATAAGTGTATAGCACTTTCCTTACGCTTCCTCCGATTTACAGACACACACCTCTATAGGGGACAACTTGTGACTTGGTGGTAACATTCGACCCACATTTTTCTTCACAATTCAGCCTATGGCATTTTCCTTGCGCTTTCACGCGAAGAACTGAAAACACTTCTAGCTTCCTGAAACAAGATCTGAGGAGGGAGAAACTTTCGACACAACTTCTTTCTCAAGCAGTGGTACATGACACAGTATTTGTGCCTTCACTGCGAACGTTGGAAATTGCTTCCATCTTCGTCCCTGTAGGTGGTAGTGGAAAGACTATTTCCCTGCAGCTTTGTTTCTTGAGAGGTGAGTATAAGAACCTTCCCTTAGAGAGCAGCACATATATCTCCAAGGGCTTCTATCTTCAAGAACCAAGATGTTCGCACGAAAACCTGTTTGACGAGGCCTTCTTTCTCAGAGTTCAGTGTAAGGCTACTAGGCCTGAAGGGAGCCCACGTCCATTTGAAGACCCATCCACCTGCATGACACAGGACTTAAAGGAGAGAAACCCTCTGCACAACGTGTTCCCCGCTGTACAGGAAGGCACGTTCCACCTCTTTCCTTGCACACAATGTTTAACAAGCTGCTTCCAACCTTACGAAAAGAGATGGTAGTCGAAGGACGGCAACACTCTAGATTTGTTCTTAGAGTTAAAGAAACGAGTGCCATCTTCCTTAGGCTTGCTCACATCATCCATTTCCATACATCGTTCTTCATGTCACGACTGTAGGCACATTCGCCACGGAGAGTTAAGTCTAGACCATGTCCCTTACGCGTTCACACCCGCTAGGGAAAACACTTTCATCGCACTGAAACCATAGGACAGCTGAGGGAAGCCTACTTCAGAAGAGGTTTCTCCAGCACCGTCACAGGGCCCATTCAAGATGCCTTCACCGTTTCATGCTAAAGTGCTTCTCATCCTTACGTGTATGGCTTTCCTGATGGATTTCCTTCTCACAATGAAAACCTTGACACGTTCCATCTGTTCTCTCTCCTACTCTTGAAAACACTTCCCACGGAACAAGATTCGAATGGGGACAGACATTCTACACTAAGTATGTCTGTGGGACAGGCACGGGGCACATTCCTTGCGATTTCACACTTTACATTGGAAAAGTCTACCATGTTCAGGGTGAGATGTTAGTAGAAACACGGTTTCTCTGCAGTGGTGTTTCTTCAGACTGATTAGTACTCCCTTGGTTTAGGATTCAACACATACGTTCTGTGAGTATGAATTCCTCGCGAACCCAGGTGGGAGCTCGAAGTCGCGTTTGAGATAGACTTGGTTCTCACAGATTTGTGTATGCCTTTCCTCTGCCTAACTCGCATACTTTGGAAGACGCTTCTATCTTCGTGACCCATGCATGGTGTTCGTTGAGAAAAGCCCTCCGTAAGAAGTTGTTCCGCGAGTAAGGTCGATCACGCTTCCCCTCTGCTTTCTTTCACACTTTGCCTCAAGCCGCTTCGTTTCTTAGCAGAGGAGGTGGCAGTCGAAAGACCGCACCTCCACAGCGCTGTTTTGTAGACCCAAGTGTATAGCACATTCCTTACGCTTCCTCTCATTTCCAGACATACACCTCTCTAGGAGACAACGAGTGTTTTGCTTATGCTTCTCTCTACCGAAACAAGATCTGAGTTGGGAGAAGCTTTCGACACGACTTCTTTCTCAAGCAGCGCTATATGGCCCAGTACCTGTGCCTTCGCTGTGACCGTTGGAACGTTCTTCCATCTTCTTCCCAGTAGATGGCAGTAGAAGGACTATCTCCCTCTACCGTGTTGTTCCTTGAGAGGTGAGTGTAAGGCACTGACACATATAGCTCAGAAGGCTTCATTCTTCCCGAACCAAGATGTGAGCTCGAAATCAGTTTTCACATGCCGTTGTTTCTCTGAGTTCAGCGTAAGGCTCTGCTGAGGCTAGCTCGCCTACATTTGAAGGCCTTCCAACTTCATGACAGAAGCCTTCACACTTGGTGTAAAGCCGCTTCGATCCTTAGGAAAGAAGAAGGGAGTCGAAGGACCGCTCCTCCACAGCATTGTTCTTGAAGAATTAATTGCAGAGCTCGTTGCTTATGCTTCCTCCGATTTCCATACACACACCTCTATAGGGGACAACTTGTGAGTTGGTGATAACATTCGACCCACATTTTTCTTTACAATTCAGCCTATGGCATTTTCCTTACGCTTTCACGCAAAGAACTGAAAATGTTTCTAGCTTCCTGAAACAAGATCTGAGTAGGGAGAAACTTTCGACACAACTTCTTTCTCAAGCAGTGGTACCTGACACAGATTTGTGCCTTCACTGCGAACGTTGGAAATTGCTTCCATCTTCATCCCTGTAGGTGGTAGTGGAAAGACTATTTCCCTGCAGCTTTGTTTCTTGAGAGGTGAGTATAAGAACCTTCCCTTAGAGAGCAACACATATATCTCCAAGGGCTTCTATCTTCAAGAACCAAGATGTTCGCACGAAAACCTGTTTGACGAGGCCTTCTTTCTCAGAGTTCAGTGTAAGGCTACCAGGCCTGAAGGGAGCCCACGTCCATTTGAAGCCCCATCCACCTGCATGACACAGGACTTAAAGGAGAGAAGCTCTCTGCACAACGTGTTTCCCGATGTACAGGAATGCGCGTTCCACCTCTTTCCTTGCACACAAGGTTTAACAAGCTGCTTCCTTCCTTACTAAAAGAGATGGTAGTCGAAGGACGGCAACAAAATAGATTTGTTCTTAGAGTTAAACAAACGTATGCCATCTTCCTTAGGCTTGCTCACATCATCCATTTCCATACATTGTTCTTCATGTCATGACTGTAGGCACATTCGACACGGAGAGTTAAGTCTAGCCCATGTCCCTTGCGCCTTCACCCCCACTACGGAAAACATTTTCATCTCACTGAAACCATAGGACACCTGAGGGAAGCCTACTTCAGAAGAGGTTTCTCCAGCACCGTCACAGGGCCCTTTCAAGATGCCTTCTCCGTTTCATGCTAAAGTTCTTCTCATTCTTACGTGTATGGCTTTCCTAATGGATTTCTTTCTCACAGTGAAAACCTTGACACGTTCCATCTGCTCTCTCTCCTACTCTTGAAAACACTTCTCACAGAACAAGGTTCGAATGGGGACAGACATTCTACAGTAAGTATGTCTGTGGGACAGGCACGGGGCACATTCCTTGCGATTTCACACTTACATGGGTAACGTCTACCATGTTCAGGGAAGATGTTAGTAGAAACACGGTTTCTCTGCAGTGGTGTTTCTTCAGACTGCATAGTACTCCCTTTGTTTAGGATTCAGCCCATACGTTTTGTGACTATGAATTCCTCGCGAACCCAGATGGGAGCTCGAAGTCGCGTTTGAGATGGACTTGCTTCGCAGAGATTCATGTATGCCTTTCCTTTGGCGAAGTCACATACATTTGAAAACCCTTCCCTCTTCGTGACCCATGGTGTTCGTTGAGAAAAGCCCTCCATAAGAAGTTGTTCGGCGACTAAGGTATGTCTCTCTTCCTTCCCCTCCGTACTCTTTCACACTTTGCTTCAAGCCGCTTCGTTCCTTAGCAAAGCAGATGGCAGTCGAAGGACCGCACCGCCACAGCGTTGTTTCTTCGACTTAAGTGTATCACACGTCCCTTATGCTTCCTCCTATTTCCAGACACACACCTCTCTAGGGGACTACTAGTGGGTTGGTTGTCACATTCGACCCACATTTTTCTTCACAATTCAGCGTGTGGCGTTTTCCTGGTGTTTTCAAACAAAGTACTGACAAGGCTTCTATCTTCCCGAAACAAGATCTGAGTTGGGAGAGGCTTTCGATACAAGTTCGTTCTCAAGCAGTGGTATATGGCACAGTATTTGTGCCTTCGCTTTTAACGTCGGGACTTTCCTCCATTTTCTTCCCTGTAGATGGTAGTGGAAAGGCGATTTCTCTACCGTTTTGTTCCTTGAGAGCTGAGTGTTAGACACTTACACCTATATCTCCAAAGGCTTCACGCTTCCCGAACCAAGAGGTTAGCAGGAAATCCTGTTGGACGTGGCCTTGTTTCTCTGAGTTCAGTGGAAGGCGCTGCTGAGGCGAGCTCGCGTACATTTGAAGGCCCTTCCAACTTCATGACACAAGACTTTGGTGCAGAGAAACCCTCCACACAACGTGTTCCTCACCGTAGTGTACCGCGCTTTCCGTCTCTTTCCTTTTACACTACGTTGTAAAAAGGTGCTTCCATCCGTAGGGAAAGAGCTGGTCGTCGAAGGACGGCAAACCTCTAGATTTGTTCTTAGAGTTAACCATGGGTAGGCAATCCTCCTTATGCTTCCTCACATAATACATATCCATACTCATCCTTCCTCATGGAACGGCCGCACTTCCACAGCGGTGTTTTGTAGAAATAAGTGTATAGCACTTTCCTTACGCTTCCTCCGATTTACAGACACACACCTCTATAGGGGACAACTTGTGACTTGGTGGTAACATTCGACCCACATTTTTCTTCACAATTCAGCCTATGGCATTTTCCTTGCGCTTTCACGCGAAGAACTGAAAACACTTCTAGCTTCCTGAAACAAGATCTGAGGAGGGAGAAACTTTCGACACAACTTCTTTCTCAAGCAGTGGTACATGACACAGTATTTGTGCCTTCACTGCGAACGTTGGAAATTGCTTCCATCTTCGTCCCTGTAGGTGGTAGTGGAAAGACTATTTCCCTGCAGCTTTGTTTCTTGAGAGGTGAGTATAAGAACCTTCCCTTAGAGAGCAGCACATATATCTCCAAGGGCTTCTATCTTCAAGAACCAAGATGTTCGCACGAAAACCTGTTTGACGAGGCCTTCTTTCTCAGAGTTCAGTGTAAGGCTACTAGGCCTGAAGGGAGCCCACGTCCATTTGAAGACCCATCCACCTGCATGACACAGGACTTAAAGGAGAGAAACCCTCTGCACAACGTGTTCCCCGCTGTACAGGAAGGCACGTTCCACCTCTTTCCTTGCACACAATGTTTAACAAGCTGCTTCCAACCTTACGAAAAGAGATGGTAGTCGAAGGACGGCAACACTCTAGATTTGTTCTTAGAGTTAAAGAAACGAGTGCCATCTTCCTTAGGCTTGCTCACATCATCCATTTCCATACATCGTTCTTCATGTCACGACTGTAGGCACATTCGCCACGGAGAGTTAAGTCTAGACCATGTCCCTTACGCGTTCACACCCGCTAGGGAAAACACTTTCATCGCACTGAAACCATAGGACAGCTGAGGGAAGCCTACTTCAGAAGAGGTTTCTCCAGCACCGTCACAGGGCCCATTCAAGATGCCTTCACCGTTTCATGCTAAAGTGCTTCTCATCCTTACGTGTATGGCTTTCCTGATGGATTTCCTTCTCACAATGAAAACCTTGACACGTTCCATCTGTTCTCTCTCCTACTCTTGAAAACACTTCCCACGGAACAAGATTCGAATGGGGACAGACATTCTACACTAAGTATGTCTGTGGGACAGGCACGGGGCACATTCCTTGCGATTTCACACTTTACATTGGAAAAGTCTACCATGTTCAGGGTGAGATGTTAGTAGAAACACGGTTTCTCTGCAGTGGTGTTTCTTCAGACTGATTAGTACTCCCTTGGTTTAGGATTCAACACATACGTTCTGTGAGTATGAATTCCTCGCGAACCCAGGTGGGAGCTCGAAGTCGCGTTTGAGATAGACTTGGTTCTCACAGATTTGTGTATGCCTTTCCTCTGCCTAACTCGCATACTTTGGAAGACGCTTCTATCTTCGTGACCCATGCATGGTGTTCGTTGAGAAAAGCCCTCCGTAAGAAGTTGTTCCGCGAGTAAGGTCGATCACGCTTCCCCTCTGCTTTCTTTCACACTTTGCCTCAAGCCGCTTCGTTTCTTAGCAGAGGAGGTGGCAGTCGAAAGACCGCACCTCCACAGCGCTGTTTTGTAGACCCAAGTGTATAGCACATTCCTTACGCTTCCTCTCATTTCCAGACATACACCTCTCTAGGAGACAACGAGTGTTTTGCTTATGCTTCTCTCTACCGAAACAAGATCTGAGTTGGGAGAAGCTTTCGACACGACTTCTTTCTCAAGCAGCGCTATATGGCCCAGTACCTGTGCCTTCGCTGTGACCGTTGGAACGTTCTTCCATCTTCTTCCCAGTAGATGGCAGTAGAAGGACTATCTCCCTCTACCGTGTTGTTCCTTGAGAGGTGAGTGTAAGGCACTGACACATATAGCTCAGAAGGCTTCATTCTTCCCGAACCAAGATGTGAGCTCGAAATCAGTTTTCACACGCCGTTGTTTCTCTGAGTTCAGCGTAAGGCTCTGCTGAGGCTAGCTCGCCTACATTTGAAGGCCTTCCAACTTCATGACAGAAGCCTTCACACTTGGTGTAAAGCCGCTTCGATCCTTAGGAAAGCAGAAGGGAGTCGAAGGACCGCTCCTCCACAGCATTGTTCTTGAAGAATTAATTGCAGAGCTCGTTGCTTATGCTTCCTCCGATTTCCATACACACACCTCTATAGGGGACAACTTGTGAGTTGGTGATAACATTCGACCCACATTTTTCTTTACAATTCAGCCTATGGCATTTTCCTTACGCTTTCACGCAAAGAACTGAAAATGTTTCTAGCTTCCTGAAACAAGATCTGAGTAGGGAGAAACTTTCGACACAACTTCTTTCTCAAGCAGTGGTACCTGACACAGATTTGTGCCTTCACTGCGAACGTTGGAAATTGCTTCCATCTTCATCCCTGTAGGTGGTAGTGGAAAGACTATTTCCCTGCAGCTTTGTTTCTTGAGAGGTGAGTATAAGAACCTTCCCTTAGAGAGCAACACATATATCTCCAAGGGCTTCTATCTTCAAGAACCAAGATGTTCGCACGAAAACCTGTTTGACGAGGCCTTCTTTCTCAGAGTTCAGTGTAAGGCTACCAGGCCTGAAGGGAGCCCACGTCCATTTGAAGCCCCATCCACCTGCATGACACAGGACTTAAAGGAGAGAAGCTCTCTGCACAACGTGTTTCCCGATGTACAGGAATGCGCGTTCCACCTCTTTCCTTGCACACAAGGTTTAACAAGCTGCTTCCTTCCTTACTAAAAGAGATGGTAGTCGAAGGACGGCAACAAAATAGATTTGTTCTTAGAGTTAAACAAACGTATGCCATCTTCCTTAGGCTTGCTCACATCATCCATTTCCATACATTGTTCTTCATGTCATGACTGTAGGCACATTCGACACGGAGAGTTAAGTCTAGCCCATGTCCCTTGCGCCTTCACCCCCACTACGGAAAACATTTTCATCTCACTGAAACCATAGGACACCTGAGGGAAGCCTACTTCAGAAGAGGTTTCTCCAGCACCGTCACAGGGCCCTTTCAAGATGCCTTCTCCGTTTCATGCTAAAGTTCTTCTCATTCTTACGTGTATGGCTTTCCTAATGGATTTCTTTCTCACAGTGAAAACCTTGACACGTTCCATCTGCTCTCTCTCCTACTCTTGAAAACACTTCTCACAGAACAAGGTTCGAATGGGGACAGACATTCTACAGTAAGTATGTCTGTGGGACAGGCACGGGGCACATTCCTTGCGATTTCACACTTACATGGGTAACGTCTACCATGTTCAGGGAAGATGTTAGTAGAAACACGGTTTCTCTGCAGTGGTGTTTCTTCAGACTGCATAGTACTCCCTTTGTTTAGGATTCAGCCCATACGTTTTGTGACTATGAATTCCTCGCGAACCCAGATGGGAGCTCGAAGTCGCGTTTGAGATGGACTTGCTTCGCAGAGATTCATGTATGCCTTTCCTTTGGCGAAGTCACATACATTTGAAAACCCTTCCCTCTTCGTGACCCATGGTGTTCCTTGAGAAAAGCCCTCCATAAGAAGTTGTTCGGCGACTAAGGTATGTCTCTCTTCCTTCCCCTCCGTACTCTTTCACACTTTGCTTCAAGCCGCTTCGTTCCTTAGCAAAGCAGATGGCAGTCGAAGGACCGCACCGCCACAGCGTTGTTTCTTCGACTTAAGTGTATCACACGTCCCTTATGCTTCCTCCTATTTCCAGACACACACCTCTCTAGGGGACTACTAGTGGGTTGGTTGTCACATTCGACCCACATTTTTCTTCACAATTCAGCGTGTGGCGTTTTCCTGGTGTTTTCAAACAAAGTACTGACAAGGCTTCTATCTTCCCGAAACAAGATCTGAGTTGGGAGAGGCTTTCGATACAAGTTCGTTCTCAAGCAGTGGTATATGGCACAGTATTTGTGCCTTCGCTTTTAACGTCGGGACTTTCCTCCATTTTCTTCCCTGTAGATGGTAGTGGAAAGGCGATTTCTCTACCGTTTTGTTCCTTGAGAGCTGAGTGTTAGACACTTACACCTATATCTCCAAAGGCTTCACGCTTCCCGAACCAAGAGGTTAGCAGGAAATCCTGTTGGACGTGGCCTTGTTTCTCTGAGTTCAGTGGAAGGCGCTGCTGAGGCGAGCTCGCGTACATTTGAAGGCCCTTCCAACTTCATGACACAAGACTTTCGTGCAGAGAAACCCTCCACACAACGTGTTCCTCACCGTAGTGTACCGCGCTTTCCGTCTCTTTCCTTTTACACTACGTTGTAAAAAGGTGCTTCCATCCGTAGGGAAAGAGCTGGTCGTCGAAGGACGGCAAACCTCTAGATTTGTTCTTAGAGTTAACCATGGGTAGGCAATCCTCCTTATGCTTCCTCACATAATACATATCCATACTCATCCTTCCTCATGGAACGGCCGCACTTCCACAGCGGTGTTTTGTAGAAATAAGTGTATAGCACTTTCCTTACGCTTCCTCCGATTTACAGACACACACCTCTATAGGGGACAACTTGTGACTTGGTGGTAACATTCGACCCACATTTTTCTTCACAATTCAGCCTATGGCATTTTCCTTGCGCTTTCACGCGAAGAACTGAAAACACTTCTAGCTTCCTGAAACAAGATCTGAGGAGGGAGAAACTTTCGACACAACTTCTTTCTCAAGCAGCGGTACATGACACAGTATTTGTGCCTTCACTGCGAACGTTGGAAATTGCTTCCATCTTCGTCCCTGTAGGTGGTAGTGGAAAGACTATTTCCCTGCAGCTTTGTTTCTTGAGAGGTGAGTATAAGAACCTTCCCTTAGAGAGCAGCACATATATCTCCAAGGGCTTCTATCTTCAAGAACCAAGATGTTCGCACGAAAACCTGTTTCACGAGGCCTTCTTTCTCAGAGTTCAGTGTAAGGCTACTAGGCCTGAAGGGAGCCCACGTCCATTTGAAGACCCATCCACCTGCATGACACAGGACTTAAAGGAGAGAAACCCTCTGCACAACGTGTTCCCCGCTGTACAGGAAGGCACGTTCCACCTCTTTCCTTGCACACAATGTTTAACAAGCTGCTTCCAACCTTACGAAAAGAGATGGTAGTCGAAGGACGGCAACACTCTAGATTTGTTCTTAGAGTTAAAGAAACGAGTGCCATCTTCCTTAGGCTTGCTCACATCATCCATTTCCATACATCGTTCTTCATGTCACGACTGTAGGCACATTCGCCACGGAGAGTTAAGTCTAGACCATGTCCCTTACGCGTTCACACCCGCTAGGGAAAACACTTTCATCGCACTGAAACCATAGGACAGCTGAGGGAAGCCTACTTCAGAAGAGGTTTCTCCAGCACCGTCACAGGGCCCATTCAAGATGCCTTCACCGTTTCATGCTAAAGTGCTTCTCATCCTTACGTGTATGGCTTTCCTGATGGATTTCCTTCTCACAATGAAAACCTTGACACGTTCCATCTGTTCTCTCTCCTACTCTTGAAAACACTTCCCACGGAACAAGATTCGAATGGGGACAGACATTCTACACTAAGTATGTCTGTGGGACAGGCACGGGGCACATTCCTTGCGATTTCACACTTTACATTGGAAAAGTCTACCATGTTCAGGGTGAGATGTTAGTAGAAACACGGTTTCTCTGCAGTGGTGTTTCTTCAGACTGATTAGTACTCCCTTGGTTTAGGATTCAACACATACGTTCTGTGAGTATGAATTCCTCGCGAACCCAGGTGGGAGCTCGAAGTCGCGTTTGAGATAGACTTGGTTCTCACAGATTTGTGTATGCCTTTCCTCTGCCTAACTCGCATACTTTGGAAGACGCTTCTATCTTCGTGACCCATGCATGGTGTTCGTTGAGAAAAGCCCTCCGTAAGAAGTTGTTCCGCGAGTAAGGTCGATCACGCTTCCCCTCTGCTTTCTTTCACACTTTGCCTCAAGCCGCTTCGTTTCTTAGCAGAGGAGGTGGCAGTCGAAAGACCGCACCTCCACAGCGCTGTTTTGTAGACCCAAGTGTATAGCACATTCCTTACGCTTCCTCTCATTTCCAGACATACACCTCTCTAGGAGACAACGAGTGTTTTGCTTATGCTTCTCTCTACCGAAACAAGATCTGAGTTGGGAGAAGCTTTCGACACGACTTCTTTCTCAAGCAGCGCTATATGGCCCAGTACCTGTGCCTTCGCTGTGACCGTTGGAACGTTCTTCCATCTTCTTCCCAGTAGATGGCAGTAGAAGGACTATCTCCCTCTACCGTGTTGTTCCTTGAGAGGTGAGTGTAAGGCACTGACACATATAGCTCAGAAGGCTTCATTCTTCCCGAACCAAGATGTGAGCTCGAAATCAGTTTTCACATGCCGTTGTTTCTCTGAGTTCAGCGTAAGGCTCTGCTGAGGCTAGCTCGCCTACATTTGAAGGCCTTCCAACTTCATGACAGAAGCCTTCACACTTGGTGTAAAGCCGCTTCGATCCTTAGGAAAGCAGAAGGGAGTCGAAGGACCGCTCCTCCACAGCATTGTTCTTGAAGAATTAATTGCAGAGCTCGTTGCTTATGCTTCCTCCGATTTCCATACACACACCTCTATAGGGGACAACTTGTGAGTTGGTGATAACATTCGACCCACATTTTTCTTTACAATTCAGCCTATGGCATTTTCCTTACGCTTTCACGCAAAGAACTGAAAATGTTTCTAGCTTCCTGAAACAAGATCTGAGTAGGGAGAAACTTTCGACACAACTTCTTTCTCAAGCAGTGGTACCTGACACAGATTTGTGCCTTCACTGCGAACGTTGGAAATTGCTTCCATCTTCATCCCTGTAGGTGGTAGTGGAAAGACTATTTCCCTGCAGCTTTGTTTCTTGAGAGGTGAGTATAAGAACCTTCCCTTAGAGAGCAACACATATATCTCCAAGGGCTTCTATCTTCAAGAACCAAGATGTTCGCACGAAAACCTGTTTGACGAGGCCTTCTTTCTCAGAGTTCAGTGTAAGGCTACCAGGCCTGAAGGGAGCCCACGTCCATTTGAAGCCCCATCCACCTGCATGACACAGGACTTAAAGGAGAGAAGCTCTCTGCACAACGTGTTTCCCGATGTACAGGAATGCGCGTTCCACCTCTTTCCTTGCACACAAGGTTTAACAAGCTGCTTCCTTCCTTACTAAAAGAGATGGTAGTCGAAGGACGGCAACAAAATAGATTTGTTCTTAGAGTTAAACAAACGTATGCCATCTTCCTTAGGCTTGCTCACATCATCCATTTCCATACATTGTTCTTCATGTCATGACTGTAGGCACATTCGACACGGAGAGTTAAGTCTAGCCCATGTCCCTTGCGCCTTCACCCCCACTACGGAAAACATTTTCATCTCACTGAAACCATAGGACACCTGAGGGAAGCCTACTTCAGAAGAGGTTTCTCCAGCACCGTCACAGGGCCCTTTCAAGATGCCTTCTCCGTTTCATGCTAAAGTTCTTCTCATTCTTACGTGTATGGCTTTCCTAATGGATTTCTTTCTCACAGTGAAAACCTTGACACGTTCCATCTGCTCTCTCTCCTACTCTTGAAAACACTTCTCACAGAACAAGGTTCGAATGGGGACAGACATTCTACAGTAAGTATGTCTGTGGGACAGGCACGGGGCACATTCCTTGCGATTTCACACTTACATGGGTAACGTCTACCATGTTCAGGGAAGATGTTAGTAGAAACACGGTTTCTCTGCAGTGGTGTTTCTTCAGACTGCATAGTACTCCCTTTGTTTAGGATTCAGCCCATACGTTTTGTGACTATGAATTCCTCGCGAACCCAGATGGGAGCTCGAAGTCGCGTTTGAGATGGACTTGCTTCGCAGAGATTCATGTATGCCTTTCCTTTGGCGAAGTCACATACATTTGAAAACCCTTCCCTCTTCGTGACCCATGGTGTTCGTTGAGAAAAGCCCTCCATAAGAAGTTGTTCGGCGACTAAGGTATGTCTCTCTTCCTTCCCCTCCGTACTCTTTCACACTTTGCTTCAAGCCGCTTCGTTCCTTAGCAAAGCAGATGGCAGTCGAAGGACCGCACCGCCACAGCGTTGTTTCTTCGACTTAAGTGTATCACACGTCCCTTATGCTTCCTCCTATTTCCAGACACACACCTCTCTAGGGGACTACTAGTGGGTTGGTTGTCACATTCGACCCACATTTTTCTTCACAATTCAGCGTGTGGCGTTTTCCTGGTGTTTTCAAACAAAGTACTGACAAGGCTTCTATCTTCCCGAAACAAGATCTGAGTTGGGAGAGGCTTTCGATACAAGTTCGTTCTCAAGCAGTGGTATATGGCACAGTATTTGTGCCTTCGCTTTTAACGTCGGGACTTTCCTCCATTTTCTTCCCTGTAGATGGTAGTGGAAAGGCGATTTCTCTACCGTTTTGTTCCTTGAGAGCTGAGTGTTAGACACTTACACCTATATCTCCAAAGGCTTCACGCTTCCCGAACCAAGAGGTTAGCAGGAAATCCTGTTGGACGTGGCCTTGTTTCTCTGAGTTCAGTGGAAGGCGCTGCTGAGGCGAGCTCGCGTACATTTGAAGGCCCTTCCAACTTCATGACACAAGACTTTGGTGCAGAGAAACCCTCCACACAACGTGTTCCTCACCGTAGTGTACCGCGCTTTCCGTCTCTTTCCTTTTACACTACGTTGTAAAAAGGTGCTTCCATCCGTAGGGAAAGAGCTGGTCGTCGAAGGACGGCAAACCTCTAGATTTGTTCTTAGAGTTAACCATGGGTAGGCAATCCTCCTTATGCTTCCTCACATAATACATATCCATACTCATCCTTCCTCATGGAACGGCCGCACTTCCACAGCGGTGTTTTGTAGAAATAAGTGTATAGCACTTTCCTTACGCTTCCTCCGATTTACAGACACACACCTCTATAGGGGACAACTTGTGACTTGGTGGTAACATTCGACCCACATTTTTCTTCACAATTCAGCCTATGGCATTTTCCTTGCGCTTTCACGCGAAGAACTGAAAACACTTCTAGCTTCCTGAAACAAGATCTGAGGAGGGAGAAACTTTCGACACAACTTCTTTCTCAAGCAGTGGTACATGACACAGTATTTGTGCCTTCACTGCGAACGTTGGAAATTGCTTCCATCTTCGTCCCTGTAGGTGGTAGTGGAAAGACTATTTCCCTGCAGCTTTGTTTCTTGAGAGGTGAGTATAAGAACCTTCCCTTAGAGAGCAGCACATATATCTCCAAGGGCTTCTATCTTCAAGAACCAAGATGTTCGCACGAAAACCTGTTTGACGAGGCCTTCTTTCTCAGAGTTCAGTGTAAGGCTACTAGGCCTGAAGGGAGCCCACGTCCATTTGAAGACCCATCCACCTGCATGACACAGGACTTAAAGGAGAGAAACCCTCTGCACAACGTGTTCCCCGCTGTACAGGAAGGCACGTTCCACCTCTTTCCTTGCACACAATGTTTAACAAGCTGCTTCCAACCTTACGAAAAGAGATGGTAGTCGAAGGACGGCAACACTCTAGATTTGTTCTTAGAGTTAAAGAAACGAGTGCCATCTTCCTTAGGCTTGCTCACATCATCCATTTCCATACATCGTTCTTCATGTCACGACTGTAGGCACATTCGCCACGGAGAGTTAAGTCTAGACCATGTCCCTTACGCGTTCACACCCGCTAGGGAAAACACTTTCATCGCACTGAAACCATAGGACAGCTGAGGGAAGCCTACTTCAGAAGAGGTTTCTCCAGCACCGTCACAGGGCCCATTCAAGATGCCTTCACCGTTTCATGCTAAAGTGCTTCTCATCCTTACGTGTATGGCTTTCCTGATGGATTTCCTTCTCACAATGAAAACCTTGACACGTTCCATCTGTTCTCTCTCCTACTCTTGAAAACACTTCCCACGGAACAAGATTCGAATGGGGACAGACATTCTACACTAAGTATGTCTGTGGGACAGGCACGGGGCACATTCCTTGCGATTTCACACTTTACATTGGAAAAGTCTACCATGTTCAGGGTGAGATGTTAGTAGAAACACGGTTTCTCTGCAGTGGTGTTTCTTCAGACTGATTAGTACTCCCTTGGTTTAGGATTCAACACATACGTTCTGTGAGTATGAATTCCTCGCGAACCCAGGTGGGAGCTCGAAGTCGCGTTTGAGATAGACTTGGTTCTCACAGATTTGTGTATGCCTTTCCTCTGCCTAACTCGCATACTTTGGAAGACGCTTCTATCTTCGTGACCCATGCATGGTGTTCGTTGAGAAAAGCCCTCCGTAAGAAGTTGTTCCGCGAGTAAGGTCGATCACGCTTCCCCTCTGCTTTCTTTCACACTTTGCCTCAAGCCGCTTCGTTTCTTAGCAGAGGAGGTGGCAGTCGAAAGACCGCACCTCCACAGCGCTGTTTTGTAGACCCAAGTGTATAGCACATTCCTTACGCTTCCTCTCATTTCCAGACATACACCTCTCTAGGAGACAACGAGTGTTTTGCTTATGCTTCTCTCTACCGAAACAAGATCTGAGTTGGGAGAAGCTTTCGACACGACTTCTTTCTCAAGCAGCGCTATATGGCCCAGTACCTGTGCCTTCGCTGTGACCGTTGGAACGTTCTTCCATCTTCTTCCCAGTAGATGGCAGTAGAAGGACTATCTCCCTCTACCGTGTTGTTCCTTGAGAGGTGAGTGTAAGGCACTGACACATATAGCTCAGAAGGCTTCATTCTTCCCGAACCAAGATGTGAGCTCGAAATCAGTTTTCACATGCCGTTGTTTCTCTGAGTTCAGCGTAAGGCTCTGCTGAGGCTAGCTCGCCTACATTTGAAGGCCTTCCAACTTCATGACAGAAGCCTTCACACTTGGTGTAAAGCCGCTTCGATCCTTAGGAAAGAAGAAGGGAGTCGAAGGACCGCTCCTCCACAGCATTGTTCTTGAAGAATTAATTGCAGAGCTCGTTGCTTATGCTTCCTCCGATTTCCATACACACACCTCTATAGGGGACAACTTGTGAGTTGGTGATAACATTCGACCCACATTTTTCTTTACAATTCAGCCTATGGCATTTTCCTTACGCTTTCACGCAAAGAACTGAAAATGTTTCTAGCTTCCTGAAACAAGATCTGAGTAGGGAGAAACTTTCGACACAACTTCTTTCTCAAGCAGTGGTACCTGACACAGATTTGTGCCTTCACTGCGAACGTTGGAAATTGCTTCCATCTTCATCCCTGTAGGTGGTAGTGGAAAGACTATTTCCCTGCAGCTTTGTTTCTTGAGAGGTGAGTATAAGAACCTTCCCTTAGAGAGCAACACATATATCTCCAAGGGCTTCTATCTTCAAGAACCAAGATGTTCGCACGAAAACCTGTTTGACGAGGCCTTCTTTCTCAGAGTTCAGTGTAAGGCTACCAGGCCTGAAGGGAGCCCACGTCCATTTGAAGCCCCATCCACCTGCATGACACAGGACTTAAAGGAGAGAAGCTCTCTGCACAACGTGTTTCCCGATGTACAGGAATGCGCGTTCCACCTCTTTCCTTGCACACAAGGTTTAACAAGCTGCTTCCTTCCTTACTAAAAGAGATGGTAGTCGAAGGACGGCAACAAAATAGATTTGTTCTTAGAGTTAAACAAACGTATGCCATCTTCCTTAGGCTTGCTCACATCATCCATTTCCATACATTGTTCTTCATGTCATGACTGTAGGCACATTCGACACGGAGAGTTAAGTCTAGCCCATGTCCCTTGCGCCTTCACCCCCACTACGGAAAACATTTTCATCTCACTGAAACCATAGGACACCTGAGGGAAGCCTACTTCAGAAGAGGTTTCTCCAGCACCGTCACAGGGCCCTTTCAAGATGCCTTCTCCGTTTCATGCTAAAGTTCTTCTCATTCTTACGTGTATGGCTTTCCTAATGGATTTCTTTCTCACAGTGAAAACCTTGACACGTTCCATCTGCTCTCTCTCCTACTCTTGAAAACACTTCTCACAGAACAAGGTTCGAATGGGGACAGACATTCTACAGTAAGTATGTCTGTGGGACAGGCACGGGGCACATTCCTTGCGATTTCACACTTACATGGGTAACGTCTACCATGTTCAGGGAAGATGTTAGTAGAAACACGGTTTCTCTGCAGTGGTGTTTCTTCAGACTGCATAGTACTCCCTTTGTTTAGGATTCAGCCCATACGTTTTGTGACTATGAATTCCTCGCGAACCCAGATGGGAGCTCGAAGTCGCGTTTGAGATGGACTTGCTTCGCAGAGATTCATGTATGCCTTTCCTTTGGCGAAGTCACATACATTTGAAAACCCTTCCCTCTTCGTGACCCATGGTGTTCGTTGAGAAAAGCCCTCCATAAGAAGTTGTTCGGCGACTAAGGTATGTCTCTCTTCCTTCCCCTCCGTACTCTTTCACACTTTGCTTCAAGCCGCTTCGTTCCTTAGCAAAGCAGATGGCAGTCGAAGGACCGCACCGCCACAGCGTTGTTTCTTCGACTTAAGTGTATCACACGTCCCTTATGCTTCCTCCTATTTCCAGACACACACCTCTCTAGGGGACTACTAGTGGGTTGGTTGTCACATTCGACCCACATTTTTCTTCACAATTCAGCGTGTGGCGTTTTCCTGGTGTTTTCAAACAAAGTACTGACAAGGCTTCTATCTTCCCGAAACAAGATCTGAGTTGGGAGAGGCTTTCGATACAAGTTCGTTCTCAAGCAGTGGTATATGGCACAGTATTTGTGCCTTCGCTTTTAACGTCGGGACTTTCCTCCATTTTCTTCCCTGTAGATGGTAGTGGAAAGGCGATTTCTCTACCGTTTTGTTCCTTGAGAGCTGAGTGTTAGACACTTACACCTATATCTCCAAAGGCTTCACGCTTCCCGAACCAAGAGGTTAGCAGGAAATCCTGTTGGACGTGGCCTTGTTTCTCTGAGTTCAGTGGAAGGCGCTGCTGAGGCGAGCTCGCGTACATTTGAAGGCCCTTCCAACTTCATGACACAAGACTTTGGTGCAGAGAAACCCTCCACACAACGTGTTCCTCACCGTAGTGTACCGCGCTTTCCGTCTCTTTCCTTTTACACTACGTTGTAAAAAGGTGCTTCCATCCGTAGGGAAAGAGCTGGTCGTCGAAGGACGGCAAACCTCTAGATTTGTTCTTAGAGTTAACCATGGGTAGGCAATCCTCCTTATGCTTCCTCACATAATACATATCCATACTCATCCTTCCTCATGGAACGGCCGCACTTCCACAGCGGTGTTTTGTAGAAATAAGTGTATAGCACTTTCCTTACGCTTCCTCCGATTTACAGACACACACCTCTATAGGGGACAACTTGTGACTTGGTGGTAACATTCGACCCACATTTTTCTTCACAATTCAGCCTATGGCATTTTCCTTGCGCTTTCACGCGAAGAACTGAAAACACTTCTAGCTTCCTGAAACAAGATCTGAGGAGGGAGAAACTTTCGACACAACTTCTTTCTCAAGCAGTGGTACATGACACAGTATTTGTGCCTTCACTGCGAACGTTGGAAATTGCTTCCATCTTCGTCCCTGTAGGTGGTAGTGGAAAGACTATTTCCCTGCAGCTTTGTTTCTTGAGAGGTGAGTATAAGAACCTTCCCTTAGAGAGCAGCACATATATCTCCAAGGGCTTCTATCTTCAAGAACCAAGATGTTCGCACGAAAACCTGTTTCACGAGGCCTTCTTTCTCAGAGTTCAGTGTAAGGCTACTAGGCCTGAAGGGAGCCCACGTCCATTTGAAGACCCATCCACCTGCATGACACAGGACTTAAAGGAGAGAAACCCTCTGCACAACGTGTTCCCCGCTGTACAGGAAGGCACGTTCCACCTCTTTCCTTGCACACAATGTTTAACAAGCTGCTTCCAACCTTACGAAAAGAGATGGTAGTCGAAGGACGGCAACACTCTAGATTTGTTCTTAGAGTTAAAGAAACGAGTGCCATCTTCCTTAGGCTTGCTCACATCATCCATTTCCATACATCGTTCTTCATGTCACGACTGTAGGCACATTCGCCACGGAGAGTTAAGTCTAGACCATGTCCCTTACGCGTTCACACCCGCTAGGGAAAACACTTTCATCGCACTGAAACCATAGGACAGCTGAGGGAAGCCTACTTCAGAAGAGGTTTCTCCAGCACCGTCACAGGGCCCATTCAAGATGCCTTCACCGTTTCATGCTAAAGTGCTTCTCATCCTTACGTGTATGGCTTTCCTGATGGATTTCCTTCTCACAATGAAAACCTTGACACGTTCCATCTGTTCTCTCTCCTACTCTTGAAAACACTTCCCACGGAACAAGATTCGAATGGGGACAGACATTCTACACTAAGTATGTCTGTGGGACAGGCACGGGGCACATTCCTTGCGATTTCACACTTTACATTGGAAAAGTCTACCATGTTCAGGGTGAGATGTTAGTAGAAACACGGTTTCTCTGCAGTGGTGTTTCTTCAGACTGATTAGTACTCCCTTGGTTTAGGATTCAACACATACGTTCTGTGAGTATGAATTCCTCGCGAACCCAGGTGGGAGCTCGAAGTCGCGTTTGAGATAGACTTGGTTCTCACAGATTTGTGTATGCCTTTCCTCTGCCTAACTCGCATACTTTGGAAGACGCTTCTATCTTCGTGACCCATGCATGGTGTTCGTTGAGAAAAGCCCTCCGTAAGAAGTTGTTCCGCGAGTAAGGTCGATCACGCTTCCCCTCTGCTTTCTTTCACACTTTGCCTCAAGCCGCTTCGTTTCTTAGCAGAGGAGGTGGCAGTCGAAAGACCGCACCTCCACAGCGCTGTTTTGTAGACCCAAGTGTATAGCACATTCCTTACGCTTCCTCTCATTTCCAGACATACACCTCTCTAGGAGACAACGAGTGTTTTGCTTATGCTTCTCTCTACCGAAACAAGATCTGAGTTGGGAGAAGCTTTCGACACGACTTCTTTCTCAAGCAGCGCTATATGGCCCAGTACCTGTGCCTTCGCTGTGACCGTTGGAACGTTCTTCCATCTTCTTCCCAGTAGATGGCAGTAGAAGGACTATCTCCCTCTACCGTGTTGTTCCTTGAGAGGTGAGTGTAAGGCACTGACACATATAGCTCAGAAGGCTTCATTCTTCCCGAACCAAGATGTGAGCTCGAAATCAGTTTTCACACGCCGTTGTTTCTCTGAGTTCAGCGTAAGGCTCTGCTGAGGCTAGCTCGCCTACATTTGAAGGCCTTCCAACTTCATGACAGAAGCCTTCACACTTGGTGTAAAGCCGCTTCGATCCTTAGGAAAGCAGAAGGGAGTCGAAGGACCGCTCCTCCACAGCATTGTTCTTGAAGAATTAATTGCAGAGCTCGTTGCTTATGCTTCCTCCGATTTCCATACACACACCTCTATAGGGGACAACTTGTGAGTTGGTGATAACATTCGACCCACATTTTTCTTTACAATTCAGCCTATGGCATTTTCCTTACGCTTTCACGCAAAGAACTGAAAATGTTTCTAGCTTCCTGAAACAAGATCTGAGTAGGGAGAAACTTTCGACACAACTTCTTTCTCAAGCAGTGGTACCTGACACAGATTTGTGCCTTCACTGCGAACGTTGGAAATTGCTTCCATCTTCATCCCTGTAGGTGGTAGTGGAAAGACTATTTCCCTGCAGCTTTGTTTCTTGAGAGGTGAGTATAAGAACCTTCCCTTAGAGAGCAACACATATATCTCCAAGGGCTTCTATCTTCAAGAACCAAGATGTTCGCACGAAAACCTGTTTGACGAGGCCTTCTTTCTCAGAGTTCAGTGTAAGGCTACCAGGCCTGAAGGGAGCCCACGTCCATTTGAAGCCCCATCCACCTGCATGACACAGGACTTAAAGGAGAGAAGCTCTCTGCACAACGTGTTTCCCGATGTACAGGAATGCGCGTTCCACCTCTTTCCTTGCACACAAGGTTTAACAAGCTGCTTCCTTCCTTACTAAAAGAGATGGTAGTCGAAGGACGGCAACAAAATAGATTTGTTCTTAGAGTTAAACAAACGTATGCCATCTTCCTTAGGCTTGCTCACATCATCCATTTCCATACATTGTTCTTCATGTCATGACTGTAGGCACATTCGACACGGAGAGTTAAGTCTAGCCCATGTCCCTTGCGCCTTCACCCCCACTACGGAAAACATTTTCATCTCACTGAAACCATAGGACACCTGAGGGAAGCCTACTTCAGAAGAGGTTTCTCCAGCACCGTCACAGGGCCCTTTCAAGATGCCTTCTCCGTTTCATGCTAAAGTTCTTCTCATTCTTACGTGTATGGCTTTCCTAATGGATTTCTTTCTCACAGTGAAAACCTTGACACGTTCCATCTGCTCTCTCTCCTACTCTTGAAAACACTTCTCACAGAACAAGGTTCGAATGGGGACAGACATTCTACAGTAAGTATGTCTGTGGGACAGGCACGGGGCACATTCCTTGCGATTTCACACTTACATGGGTAACGTCTACCATGTTCAGGGAAGATGTTAGTAGAAACACGGTTTCTCTGCAGTGGTGTTTCTTCAGACTGCATAGTACTCCCTTTGTTTAGGATTCAGCCCATACGTTTTGTGACTATGAATTCCTCGCGAACCCAGATGGGAGCTCGAAGTCGCGTTTGAGATGGACTTGCTTCGCAGAGATTCATGTATGCCTTTCCTTTGGCGAAGTCACATACATTTGAAAACCCTTCCCTCTTCGTGACCCATGGTGTTCCTTGAGAAAAGCCCTCCATAAGAAGTTGTTCGGCGACTAAGGTATGTCTCTCTTCCTTCCCCTCCGTACTCTTTCACACTTTGCTTCAAGCCGCTTCGTTCCTTAGCAAAGCAGATGGCAGTCGAAGGACCGCACCGCCACAGCGTTGTTTCTTCGACTTAAGTGTATCACACGTCCCTTATGCTTCCTCCTATTTCCAGACACACACCTCTCTAGGGGACTACTAGTGGGTTGGTTGTCACATTTGACCCACATTTTTCTTCACAATTCAGCGTGTGGCGTTTTCCTGGTGTTTTCAAACAAAGTACTGACAAGGCTTCTATCTTCCCGAAACAAGATCTGAGTTGGGAGAGGCTTTCGATACAAGTTCGTTCTCAAGCAGTGGTATATGGCACAGTATTTGTGCCTTCGCTTTTAACGTCGGGACTTTCCTCCATTTTCTTCCCTGTAGATGGTAGTGGAAAGGCGATTTCTCTACCGTTTTGTTCCTTGAGAGCTGAGTGTTAGACACTTACACCTATATCTCCAAAGGCTTCACGCTTCCCGAACCAAGAGGTTAGCAGGAAATCCTGTTGGACGTGGCCTTGTTTCTCTGAGTTCAGTGGAAGGCGCTGCTGAGGCGAGCTCGCGTACATTTGAAGGCCCTTCCAACTTCATGACACAAGACTTTCGTGCAGAGAAACCCTCCACACAACGTGTTCCTCACCGTAGTGTACCGCGCTTTCCGTCTCTTTCCTTTTACACTACGTTGTAAAAAGGTGCTTCCATCCGTAGGGAAAGAGCTGGTCGTCGAAGGACGGCAAACCTCTAGATTTGTTCTTAGAGTTAACCATGGGTAGGCAATCCTCCTTATGCTTCCTCACATAATACATATCCATACTCATCCTTCCTCATGGAACGGCCGCACTTCCACAGCGGTGTTTTGTAGAAATAAGTGTATAGCACTTTCCTTACGCTTCCTCCGATTTACAGACACACACCTCTATAGGGGACAACTTGTGACTTGGTGGTAACATTCGACCCACATTTTTCTTCACAATTCAGCCTATGGCATTTTCCTTGCGCTTTCACGCGAAGAACTGAAAACACTTCTAGCTTCCTGAAACAAGATCTGAGGAGGGAGAAACTTTCGACACAACTTCTTTCTCAAGCAGCGGTACATGACACAGTATTTGTGCCTTCACTGCGAACGTTGGAAATTGCTTCCATCTTCGTCCCTGTAGGTGGTAGTGGAAAGACTATTTCCCTGCAGCTTTGTTTCTTGAGAGGTGAGTATAAGAACCTTCCCTTAGAGAGCAGCACATATATCTCCAAGGGCTTCTATCTTCAAGAACCAAGATGTTCGCACGAAAACCTGTTTCACGAGGCCTTCTTTCTCAGAGTTCAGTGTAAGGCTACTAGGCCTGAAGGGAGCCCACGTCCATTTGAAGACCCATCCACCTGCATGACACAGGACTTAAAGGAGAGAAACCCTCTGCACAACGTGTTCCCCGCTGTACAGGAAGGCACGTTCCACCTCTTTCCTTGCACACAATGTTTAACAAGCTGCTTCCAACCTTACGAAAAGAGATGGTAGTCGAAGGACGGCAACACTCTAGATTTGTTCTTAGAGTTAAAGAAACGAGTGCCATCTTCCTTAGGCTTGCTCACATCATCCATTTCCATACATCGTTCTTCATGTCACGACTGTAGGCACATTCGCCACGGAGAGTTAAGTCTAGACCATGTCCCTTACGCGTTCACACCCGCTAGGGAAAACACTTTCATCGCACTGAAACCATAGGACAGCTGAGGGAAGCCTACTTCAGAAGAGGTTTCTCCAGCACCGTCACAGGGCCCATTCAAGATGCCTTCACCGTTTCATGCTAAAGTGCTTCTCATCCTTACGTGTATGGCTTTCCTGATGGATTTCCTTCTCACAATGAAAACCTTGACACGTTCCATCTGTTCTCTCTCCTACTCTTGAAAACACTTCCCACGGAACAAGATTCGAATGGGGACAGACATTCTACACTAAGTATGTCTGTGGGACAGGCACGGGGCACATTCCTTGCGATTTCACACTTTACATTGGAAAAGTCTACCATGTTCAGGGTGAGATGTTAGTAGAAACACGGTTTCTCTGCAGTGGTGTTTCTTCAGACTGATTAGTACTCCCTTGGTTTAGGATTCAACACATACGTTCTGTGAGTATGAATTCCTCGCGAACCCAGGTGGGAGCTCGAAGTCGCGTTTGAGATAGACTTGGTTCTCACAGATTTGTGTATGCCTTTCCTCTGCCTAACTCGCATACTTTGGAAGACGCTTCTATCTTCGTGACCCATGCATGGTGTTCGTTGAGAAAAGCCCTCCGTAAGAAGTTGTTCCGCGAGTAAGGTCGATCACGCTTCCCCTCTGCTTTCTTTCACACTTTGCCTCAAGCCGCTTCGTTTCTTAGCAGAGGAGGTGGCAGTCGAAAGACCGCACCTCCACAGCGCTGTTTTGTAGACCCAAGTGTATAGCACATTCCTTACGCTTCCTCTCATTTCCAGACATACACCTCTCTAGGAGACAACGAGTGTTTTGCTTATGCTTCTCTCTACCGAAACAAGATCTGAGTTGGGAGAAGCTTTCGACACGACTTCTTTCTCAAGCAGCGCTATATGGCCCAGTACCTGTGCCTTCGCTGTGACCGTTGGAACGTTCTTCCATCTTCTTCCCAGTAGATGGCAGTAGAAGGACTATCTCCCTCTACCGTGTTGTTCCTTGAGAGGTGAGTGTAAGGCACTGACACATATAGCTCAGAAGGCTTCATTCTTCCCGAACCAAGATGTGAGCTCGAAATCAGTTTTCACATGCCGTTGTTTCTCTGAGTTCAGCGTAAGGCTCTGCTGAGGCTAGCTCGCCTACATTTGAAGGCCTTCCAACTTCATGACAGAAGCCTTCACACTTGGTGTAAAGCCGCTTCGATCCTTAGGAAAGCAGAAGGGAGTCGAAGGACCGCTCCTCCACAGCATTGTTCTTGAAGAATTAATTGCAGAGCTCGTTGCTTATGCTTCCTCCGATTTCCATACACACACCTCTATAGGGGACAACTTGTGAGTTGGTGATAACATTCGACCCACATTTTTCTTTACAATTCAGCCTATGGCATTTTCCTTACGCTTTCACGCAAAGAACTGAAAATGTTTCTAGCTTCCTGAAACAAGATCTGAGTAGGGAGAAACTTTCGACACAACTTCTTTCTCAAGCAGTGGTACCTGACACAGATTTGTGCCTTCACTGCGAACGTTGGAAATTGCTTCCATCTTCATCCCTGTAGGTGGTAGTGGAAAGACTATTTCCCTGCAGCTTTGTTTCTTGAGAGGTGAGTATAAGAACCTTCCCTTAGAGAGCAACACATATATCTCCAAGGGCTTCTATCTTCAAGAACCAAGATGTTCGCACGAAAACCTGTTTGACGAGGCCTTCTTTCTCAGAGTTCAGTGTAAGGCTACCAGGCCTGAAGGGAGCCCACGTCCATTTGAAGCCCCATCCACCTGCATGACACAGGACTTAAAGGAGAGAAGCTCTCTGCACAACGTGTTTCCCGATGTACAGGAATGCGCGTTCCACCTCTTTCCTTGCACACAAGGTTTAACAAGCTGCTTCCTTCCTTACTAAAAGAGATGGTAGTCGAAGGACGGCAACAAAATAGATTTGTTCTTAGAGTTAAACAAACGTATGCCATCTTCCTTAGGCTTGCTCACATCATCCATTTCCATACATTGTTCTTCATGTCATGACTGTAGGCACATTCGACACGGAGAGTTAAGTCTAGCCCATGTCCCTTGCGCCTTCACCCCCACTACGGAAAACATTTTCATCTCACTGAAACCATAGGACACCTGAGGGAAGCCTACTTCAGAAGAGGTTTCTCCAGCACCGTCACAGGGCCCTTTCAAGATGCCTTCTCCGTTTCATGCTAAAGTTCTTCTCATTCTTACGTGTATGGCTTTCCTAATGGATTTCTTTCTCACAGTGAAAACCTTGACACGTTCCATCTGCTCTCTCTCCTACTCTTGAAAACACTTCTCACAGAACAAGGTTCGAATGGGGACAGACATTCTACAGTAAGTATGTCTGTGGGACAGGCACGGGGCACATTCCTTGCGATTTCACACTTACATGGGTAACGTCTACCATGTTCAGGGAAGATGTTAGTAGAAACACGGTTTCTCTGCAGTGGTGTTTCTTCAGACTGCATAGTACTCCCTTTGTTTAGGATTCAGCCCATACGTTTTGTGACTATGAATTCCTCGCGAACCCAGATGGGAGCTCGAAGTCGCGTTTGAGATGGACTTGCTTCGCAGAGATTCATGTATGCCTTTCCTTTGGCGAAGTCACATACATTTGAAAACCCTTCCCTCTTCGTGACCCATGGTGTTCCTTGAGAAAAGCCCTCCATAAGAAGTTGTTCGGCGACTAAGGTATGTCTCTCTTCCTTCCCCTCCGTACTCTTTCACACTTTGCTTCAAGCCGCTTCGTTCCTTAGCAAAGCAGATGGCAGTCGAAGGACCGCACCGCCACAGCGTTGTTTCTTCGACTTAAGTGTATCACACGTCCCTTATGCTTCCTCCTATTTCCAGACACACACCTCTCTAGGGGACTACTAGTGGGTTGGTTGTCACATTCGACCCACATTTTTCTTCACAATTCAGCGTGTGGCGTTTTCCTGGTGTTTTCAAACAAAGTACTGACAAGGCTTCTATCTTCCCGAAACAAGATCTGAGTTGGGAGAGGCTTTCGATACAAGTTCGTTCTCAAGCAGTGGTATATGGCACAGTATTTGTGCCTTCGCTTTTAACGTCGGGACTTTCCTCCATTTTCTTCCCTGTAGATGGTAGTGGAAAGGCGATTTCTCTACCGTTTTGTTCCTTGAGAGCTGAGTGTTAGACACTTACACCTATATCTCCAAAGGCTTCACGCTTCCCGAACCAAGAGGTTAGCAGGAAATCCTGTTGGACGTGGCCTTGTTTCTCTGAGTTCAGTGGAAGGCGCTGCTGAGGCGAGCTCGCGTACATTTGAAGGCCCTTCCAACTTCATGACACAAGACTTTGGTGCAGAGAAACCCTCCACACAACGTGTTCCTCACCGTAGTGTACCGCGCTTTCCGTCTCTTTCCTTTTACACTACGTTGTAAAAAGGTGCTTCCATCCGTAGGGAAAGAGCTGGTCGTCGAAGGACGGCAAACCTCTAGATTTGTTCTTAGAGTTAACCATGGGTAGGCAATCCTCCTTATGCTTCCTCACATAATACATATCCATACTCATCCTTCCTCATGGAACGGCCGCACTTCCACAGCGGTGTTTTGTAGAAATAAGTGTATAGCACTTTCCTTACGCTTCCTCCGATTTACAGACACACACCTCTATAGGGGACAACTTGTGACTTGGTGGTAACATTCGACCCACATTTTTCTTCACAATTCAGCCTATGGCATTTTCCTTGCGCTTTCACGCGAAGAACTGAAAACACTTCTAGCTTCCTGAAACAAGATCTGAGGAGGGAGAAACTTTCGACACAACTTCTTTCTCAAGCAGTGGTACATGACACAGTATTTGTGCCTTCACTGCGAACGTTGGAAATTGCTTCCATCTTCGTCCCTGTAGGTGGTAGTGGAAAGACTATTTCCCTGCAGCTTTGTTTCTTGAGAGGTGAGTATAAGAACCTTCCCTTAGAGAGCAGCACATATATCTCCAAGGGCTTCTATCTTCAAGAACCAAGATGTTCGCACGAAAACCTGTTTGACGAGGCCTTCTTTCTCAGAGTTCAGTGTAAGGCTACTAGGCCTGAAGGGAGCCCACGTCCATTTGAAGACCCATCCACCTGCATGACACAGGACTTAAAGGAGAGAAACCCTCTGCACAACGTGTTCCCCGCTGTACAGGAAGGCACGTTCCACCTCTTTCCTTGCACACAATGTTTAACAAGCTGCTTCCAACCTTACGAAAAGAGATGGTAGTCGAAGGACGGCAACACTCTAGATTTGTTCTTAGAGTTAAAGAAACGAGTGCCATCTTCCTTAGGCTTGCTCACATCATCCATTTCCATACATCGTTCTTCATGTCACGACTGTAGGCACATTCGCCACGGAGAGTTAAGTCTAGACCATGTCCCTTACGCGTTCACACCCGCTAGGGAAAACACTTTCATCGCACTGAAACCATAGGACAGCTGAGGGAAGCCTACTTCAGAAGAGGTTTCTCCAGCACCGTCACAGGGCCCATTCAAGATGCCTTCACCGTTTCATGCTAAAGTGCTTCTCATCCTTACGTGTATGGCTTTCCTGATGGATTTCCTTCTCACAATGAAAACCTTGACACGTTCCATCTGTTCTCTCTCCTACTCTTGAAAACACTTCCCACGGAACAAGATTCGAATGGGGACAGACATTCTACACTAAGTATGTCTGTGGGACAGGCACGGGGCACATTCCTTGCGATTTCACACTTTACATTGGAAAAGTCTACCATGTTCAGGGTGAGATGTTAGTAGAAACACGGTTTCTCTGCAGTGGTGTTTCTTCAGACTGATTAGTACTCCCTTGGTTTAGGATTCAACACATACGTTCTGTGAGTATGAATTCCTCGCGAACCCAGGTGGGAGCTCGAAGTCGCGTTTGAGATAGACTTGGTTCTCACAGATTTGTGTATGCCTTTCCTCTGCCTAACTCGCATACTTTGGAAGACGCTTCTATCTTCGTGACCCATGCATGGTGTTCGTTGAGAAAAGCCCTCCGTAAGAAGTTGTTCCGCGAGTAAGGTCGATCACGCTTCCCCTCTGCTTTCTTTCACACTTTGCCTCAAGCCGCTTCGTTTCTTAGCAGAGGAGGTGGCAGTCGAAAGACCGCACCTCCACAGCGCTGTTTTGTAGACCCAAGTGTATAGCACATTCCTTACGCTTCCTCTCATTTCCAGACATACACCTCTCTAGGAGACAACGAGTGTTTTGCTTATGCTTCTCTCTACCGAAACAAGATCTGAGTTGGGAGAAGCTTTCGACACGACTTCTTTCTCAAGCAGCGCTATATGGCCCAGTACCTGTGCCTTCGCTGTGACCGTTGGAACGTTCTTCCATCTTCTTCCCAGTAGATGGCAGTAGAAGGACTATCTCCCTCTACCGTGTTGTTCCTTGAGAGGTGAGTGTAAGGCACTGACACATATAGCTCAGAAGGCTTCATTCTTCCCGAACCAAGATGTGAGCTCGAAATCAGTTTTCACATGCCGTTGTTTCTCTGAGTTCAGCGTAAGGCTCTGCTGAGGCTAGCTCGCCTACATTTGAAGGCCTTCCAACTTCATGACAGAAGCCTTCACACTTGGTGTAAAGCCGCTTCGATCCTTAGGAAAGAAGAAGGGAGTCGAAGGACCGCTCCTCCACAGCATTGTTCTTGAAGAATTAATTGCAGAGCTCGTTGCTTATGCTTCCTCCGATTTCCATACACACACCTCTATAGGGGACAACTTGTGAGTTGGTGGTAACATTCGACCCACATTTTTCTTTACAATTCAGCCTATGGCATTTTCCTTACGCTTTCACGCAAAGAACTGAAAATGTTTCTAGCTTCCTGAAACAAGATCTGAGTAGGGAGAAACTTTCGACACAACTTCTTTCTCAAGCAGTGGTACCTGACACAGATTTGTGCCTTCACTGCGAACGTTGGAAATTGCTTCCATCTTCATCCCTGTAGGTGGTAGTGGAAAGACTATTTCCCTGCAGCTTTGTTTCTTGAGAGGTGAGTATAAGAACCTTCCCTTAGAGAGCAACACATATATCTCCAAGGGCTTCTATCTTCAAGAACCAAGATGTTCGCACGAAAACCTGTTTGACGAGGCCTTCTTTCTCAGAGTTCAGTGTAAGGCTACTAGGCCTGAAGGGAGCCCACGTCCATTTGAAGCCCCATCCACCTGCATGACACAGGACTTAAAGGAGAGAAGCTCTCTGCACAACGTGTTTCCCGATGTACAGGAATGCGCGTTCCACCTCTTTCCTTGCACACAAGGTTTAACAAGCTGCTTCCTTCCTTACTAAAAGTGATGGTAGTCGAAGGACGGCAACAAAATAGATTTGTTCTTAGAGTTAAACAAACGTATGCCATCTTCCTTAGGCTTGCTCACATCATCCATTTCCATACATTGTTCTTCATGTCATGACTGTAGGCACATTCGACACGGAGAGTTAAGTCTAGCCCATGTCCCTTGCGCCTTCACCCCCACTACGGAAAACATTTTCATCTCACTGAAACCATAGGACACCTGAGGGAAGCCTACTTCAGAAGAGGTTTCTCCAGCACCGTCACAGGTCCCTTTCAAGATGCCTTCTCCGTTTCATGCTAAAGTTCTTCTCATTCTTACGTGTATGGCTTTCCTAATGGATTTCTTTCTCACAGTGAAAACCTTGACACGTTCCATCTGCTCTCTCTCCTACTCTTGAAAACACTTCTCACAGAACAAGGTTCGAATGGGGACAGACATTCTACAGTAAGTATGTCTGTGGGACAGGCACGGGGCACATTCCTTGCGATTTCACACTTACATGGGTAACGTCTACCATGTTCAGGGAAGATGTTAGTAGAAACACGGTTTCTCTGCAGTGGTGTTTCTTCAGACTGCATAGTACTCCCTTTGTTTAGGATTCAGCCCATACGTTTTGTGACTATGAATTCCTCGCGAACCCAGATGGGAGCTCGAAGTCGCGTTTGAGATGGACTTGCTTCGCAGAGATTCATGTATGCCTTTCCTTTGGCGAAGTCACATACATTTGAAAACCCTTCCCTCTTCGTGACCCATGGTGTTCGTTGAGAAAAGCCCTCCATAAGAAGTTGTTCGGCGACTAAGGTATGTCTCTCTTCCTTCCCCTCCGTACTCTTTCACACTTTGCTTCAAGCCGCTTCGTTCCTTAGCAAAGCAGATGGCAGTCGAAGGACCGCACCGCCACAGCGTTGTTTCTTCGACTTAAGTGTATCACACGTCCCTTATGCTTCCTCCTATTTCCAGACACACACCTCTCTAGGGGACTACTAGTGGGTTGGTTGTCACATTCGACCCACATTTTTCTTCACAATTCAGCGTGTGGCGTTTTCCTGGTGTTTTCAAACAAAGTACTGACAAGGCTTCTATCTTCCCGAAACAAGATCTGAGTTGGGAGAGGCTTTCGATACAAGTTCGTTCTCAAGCAGTGGTATATGGCACAGTATTTGTGCCTTCGCTTTTAACGTCGGGACTTTCCTCCATTTTCTTCCCTGTAGATGGTAGTGGAAAGGCGATTTCTCTACCGTTTTGTTCCTTGAGAGCTGAGTGTTAGACACTTACACCTATATCTCCAAAGGCTTCACGCTTCCCGAACCAAGAGGTTAGCAGGAAATCCTGTTGGACGTGGCCTTGTTTCTCTGAGTTCAGTGGAAGGCGCTGCTGAGGCGAGCTCGCGTACATTTGAAGGCCCTTCCAACTTCATGACACAAGACTTTCGTGCAGAGAAACCCTCCACACAACGTGTTCCTCACCGTAGTGTACCGCGCTTTCCGTCTCTTTCCTTTTACACTACGTTGTAAAAAGGTGCTTCCATCCGTAGGGAAAGAGCTGGTCGTCGAAGGACGGCAAACCTCTAGATTTGTTCTTAGAGTTAACCATGGGTAGGCAATCCTCCTTATGCTTCCTCACATAATACATATCCATACTCATCCTTCCTCATGGAACGGCCGCACTTCCACAGCGGTGTTTTGTAGAAATAAGTGTATAGCACTTTCCTTACGCTTCCTCCGATTTACAGACACACACCTCTATAGGGGACAATTTGTGACTTGGTGGTAACATTCGACCCACATTTTTCTTCACAATTCAGCCTATGGCATTTTCCTTGCGCTTTCACGCGAAGAACTGAAAACACTTCTAGCTTCCTGAAACAAGATCTGAGGAGGGAGAAACTTTCGACACAACTTCTTTCTCAAGCAGCGGTACATGACACAGTATTTGTGCCTTCACTGCGAACGTTGGAAATTGCTTCCATCTTCGTCCCTGTAGGTGGTAGTGGAAAGACTATTTCCCTGCAGCTTTGTTTCTTGAGAGGTGAGTATAAGAACCTTCCCTTAGAGAGCAGCACATATATCTCCAAGGGCTTCTATCTTCAAGAACCAAGATGTTCGCACGAAAACCTGTTTCACGAGGCCTTCTTTCTCAGAGTTCAGTGTAAGGCTACTAGGCCTGAAGGGAGCCCACGTCCATTTGAAGACCCATCCACCTGCATGACACAGGACTTAAAGGAGAGAAACCCTCTGCACAACGTGTTCCCCGCTGTACAGGAAGGCACGTTCCACCTCTTTCCTTGCACACAATGTTTAACAAGCTGCTTCCAACCTTACGAAAAGAGATGGTAGTCGAAGGACGGCAACACTCTAGATTTGTTCTTAGAGTTAAAGAAACGAGTGCCATCTTCCTTAGGCTTGCTCACATCCTCCATTTCCATACATCGTTCTTCATGTCACGACTGTAGGCACATTCGCCACGGAGAGTTAAGTCTAGACCATGTCCCTTACGCGTTCACACCCGCTAGGGAAAACACTTTCATCGCACTGAAACCATAGGACAGCTGAGGGAAGCCTACTTCAGAAGAGGTTTCTCCAGCACCGTCACAGGGCCCATTCAAGATGCCTTCACCGTTTCATGCTAAAGTGCTTCTCATCCTTACGTGTATGGCTTTCCTGATGGATTTCCTTCTCACAATGAAAACCTTGACACGTTCCATCTGTTCTCTCTCCTACTCTTGAAAACACTTCCCACGGAACAAGATTCGAATGGGGACAGACATTCTACACTAAGTATGTCTGTGGGACAGGCACGGGGCACATTCCTTGCGATTTCACACTTTACATTGGAAAAGTCTACCATGTTCAGGGTGAGATGTTAGTAGAAACACGGTTTCTCTGCAGTGGTGTTTCTTCAGACTGATTAGTACTCCCTTGGTTTAGGATTCAACACATACGTTCTGTGAGTATGAATTCCTCGCGAACCCAGGTGGGAGCTCGAAGTCGCGTTTGAGATAGACTTGGTTCTCACAGATTTGTGTATGCCTTTCCTCTGCCTAACTCGCATACTTTGGAAGACGCTTCTATCTTCGTGACCCATGCATGGTGTTCGTTGAGAAAAGCCCTCCGTAAGAAGTTGTTCCGCGAGTAAGGTCGATCACGCTTCCCCTCTGCTTTCTTTCACACTTTGCCTCAAGCCGCTTCGTTTCTTAGCAGAGGAGGTGGCAGTCGAAAGACCGCACCTCCACAGCGCTGTTTTGTAGACCCAAGTGTATAGCACATTCCTTACGCTTCCTCTCATTTCCAGACATACACCTCTCTAGGAGACAACGAGTGTTTTGCTTATGCTTCTCTCTACCGAAACAAGATCTGAGTTGGGAGAAGCTTTCGACACGACTTCTTTCTCAAGCAGCGCTATATGGCCCAGTACCTGTGCCTTCGCTGTGACCGTTGGAACGTTCTTCCATCTTCTTCCCAGTAGATGGCAGTAGAAGGACTATCTCCCTCTACCGTGTTGTTCCTTGAGAGGTGAGTGTAAGGCACTGACACATATAGCTCAGAAGGCTTCATTCTTCCCGAACCAAGATGTGAGCTCGAAATCAGTTTTCACATGCCGTTGTTTCTCTGAGTTCAGCGTAAGGCTCTGCTGAGGCTAGCTCGCCTACATTTGAAGGCCTTCCAACTTCATGACAGAAGCCTTCACACTTGGTGTAAAGCCGCTTCGATCCTTAGGAAAGAAGAAGGGAGTCGAAGGACCGCTCCTCCACAGCATTGTTCTTGAAGAATTAATTGCAGAGCTCGTTGCTTATGCTTCCTCCGATTTCCATACACACACCTCTATAGGGGACAACTTGTGAGTTGGTGGTAACATTCGACCCACATTTTTCTTTACAATTCAGCCTATGGCATTTTCCTTACGCTTTCACGCAAAGAACTGAAAATGTTTCTAGCTTCCTGAAACAAGATCTGAGTAGGGAGAAACTTTCGACACAACTTCTTTCTCAAGCAGTGGTACCTGACACAGATTTGTGCCTTCACTGCGAACGTTGGAAATTGCTTCCATCTTCATCCCTGTAGGTGGTAGTGGAAAGACTATTTCCCTGCAGCTTTGTTTCTTGAGAGGTGAGTATAAGAACCTTCCCTTAGAGAGCAACACATATATCTCCAAGGGCTTCTATCTTCAAGAACCAAGATGTTCGCACGAAAACCTGTTTGACGAGGCCTTCTTTCTCAGAGTTCAGTGTAAGGCTACTAGGCCTGAAGGGAGCCCACGTCCATTTGAAGCCCCATCCACCTGCATGACACAGGACTTAAAGGAGAGAAGCTCTCTGCACAACGTGTTTCCCGATGTACAGGAATGCGCGTTCCACCTCTTTCCTTGCACACAAGGTTTAACAAGCTGCTTCCTTCCTTACTAAAAGAGATGGTAGTCGAAGGACGCCAACAAAATAGATTTGTTCTTAGAGTTAAACAAACGTATGCCATCTTCCTTAGGCTTGCTCACATCATCCATTTCCATACATTGTTCTTCATGTCATGACTGTAGGCACATTCGACACGGAGAGTTAAGTCTAGCCCATGTCCCTTGCGCCTTCACCCCCACTACGGAAAACATTTTCATCTCACTGAAACCATAGGACACCTGAGGGAAGCCTACTTCAGAAGAGGTTTCTCCAGCACCGTCACAGGGCCCTTTCAAGATGCCTTCTCCGTTTCATGCTAAAGTTCTTCTCATTCTTACGTGTATGGCTTTCCTAATGGATTTCTTTCTCACAGTGAAAACCTTGACACGTTCCATCTGCTCTCTCTCCTACTCTTGAAAACACTTCTCACAGAACAAGGTTCGAATGGGGACAGACATTCTACAGTAAGTATGTCTGTGGGACAGGCACGGGGCACATTCCTTGCGATTTCACACTTACATGGGTAACGTCTACCATGTTCAGGGAAGATGTTAGTAGAAACACGGTTTCTCTGCAGTGGTGTTTCTTCAGACTGCATAGTACTCCCTTTGTTTAGGATTCAGCCCATACGTTTTGTGACTATGAATTCCTCGCGAACCCAGATGGGAGCTCGAAGTCGCGTTTGAGATGGACTTGCTTCGCAGAGATTCATGTATGCCTTTCCTTTGGCGAAGTCACATACATTTGAAAACCCTTCCCTCTTCGTGACCCATGGTGTTCCTTGAGAAAAGCCCTCCATAAGAAGTTGTTCGGCGACTAAGGTATGTCTCTCTTCCTTCCCCTCCGTACTCTTTCACACTTTGCTTCAAGCCGCTTCGTTCCTTAGCAAAGCAGATGGCAGTCGAAGGACCGCACCGCCACAGCGTTGTTTCTTCGACTTAAGTGTATCACACGTCCCTTATGCTTCCTCCTATTTCCAGACACACACCTCTCTAGGGGACTACTAGTGGGTTGGTTGTCACATTCGACCCACATTTTTCTTCACAATTCAGCGTGTGGCGTTTTCCTGGTGTTTTCAAACAAAGTACTGACAAGGCTTCTATCTTCCCGAAACAAGATCTGAGTTGGGAGAGGCTTTCGATACAAGTTCGTTCTCAAGCAGTGGTATATGGCACAGTATTTGTGCCTTCGCTTTTAACGTCGGGACTTTCCTCCATTTTCTTCCCTGTAGATGGTAGTGGAAAGGCGATTTCTCTACCGTTTTGTTCCTTGAGAGCTGAGTGTTAGACACTTACACCTATATCTCCAAAGGCTTCACGCTTCCCGAACCAAGAGGTTAGCAGGAAATCCTGTTGGACGTGGCCTTGTTTCTCTGAGTTCAGTGGAAGGCGCTGCTGAGGCGAGCTCGCGTACATTTGAAGGCCCTTCCAACTTCATGACACAAGACTTTGGTGCAGAGAAACCCTCCACACAACGTGTTCCTCACCGTAGTGTACCGCGCTTTCCGTCTCTTTCCTTTTACACTACGTTGTAAAAAGGTGCTTCCATCCGTAGGGAAAGAGCTGGTCGTCGAAGGACGGCAAACCTCTAGATTTGTTCTTAGAGTTAACCATGGGTAGGCAATCCTCCTTATGCTTCCTCACATAATACATATCCATACTCATCCTTCCTCATGGAACGGCCGCACTTCCACAGCGGTGTTTTGTAGAAATAAGTGTATAGCACTTTCCTTACGCTTCCTCCGATTTACAGACACACACCTCTATAGGGGACAACTTGTGACTTGGTGGTAACATTCGACCCACATTTTTCTTCACAATTCAGCCTATGGCATTTTCCTTGCGCTTTCACGCGAAGAACTGAAAACACTTCTAGCTTCCTGAAACAAGATCTGAGGAGGGAGAAACTTTCGACACAACTTCTTTCTCAAGCAGTGGTACATGACACAGTATTTGTGCCTTCACTGCGAACGTTGGAAATTGCTTCCATCTTCGTCCCTGTAGGTGGTAGTGGAAAGACTATTTCCCTGCAGCTTTGTTTCTTGAGAGGTGAGTATAAGAACCTTCCCTTAGAGAGCAGCACATATATCTCCAAGGGCTTCTATCTTCAAGAACCAAGATGTTCGCACGAAAACCTGTTTGACGAGGCCTTCTTTCTCAGAGTTCAGTGTAAGGCTACTAGGCCTGAAGGGAGCCCACGTCCATTTGAAGACCCATCCACCTGCATGACACAGGACTTAAAGGAGAGAAACCCTCTGCACAACGTGTTCCCCGCTGTACAGGAAGGCACGTTCCACCTCTTTCCTTGCACACAATGTTTAACAAGCTGCTTCCAACCTTACGAAAAGAGATGGTAGTCGAAGGACGGCAACACTCTAGATTTGTTCTTAGAGTTAAAGAAACGAGTGCCATCTTCCTTAGGCTTGCTCACATCATCCATTTCCATACATCGTTCTTCATGTCACGACTGTAGGCACATTCGCCACGGAGAGTTAAGTCTAGACCATGTCCCTTACGCGTTCACACCCGCTAGGGAAAACACTTTCATCGCACTGAAACCATAGGACAGCTGAGGGAAGCCTACTTCAGAAGAGGTTTCTCCAGCACCGTCACAGGGCCCATTCAAGATGCCTTCACCGTTTCATGCTAAAGTGCTTCTCATCCTTACGTGTATGGCTTTCCTGATGGATTTCCTTCTCACAATGAAAACCTTGACACGTTCCATCTGTTCTCTCTCCTACTCTTGAAAACACTTCCCACGGAACAAGATTCGAATGGGGACAGACATTCTACACTAAGTATGTCTGTGGGACAGGCACGGGGCACATTCCTTGCGATTTCACACTTTACATTGGAAAAGTCTACCATGTTCAGGGTGAGATGTTAGTAGAAACACGGTTTCTCTGCAGTGGTGTTTCTTCAGACTGATTAGTACTCCCTTGGTTTAGGATTCAACACATACGTTCTGTGAGTATGAATTCCTCGCGAACCCAGGTGGGAGCTCGAAGTCGCGTTTGAGATAGACTTGGTTCTCACAGATTTGTGTATGCCTTTCCTCTGCCTAACTCGCATACTTTGGAAGACGCTTCTATCTTCGTGACCCATGCATGGTGTTCGTTGAGAAAAGCCCTCCGTAAGAAGTTGTTCCGCGAGTAAGGTCGATCACGCTTCCCCTCTGCTTTCTTTCACACTTTGCCTCAAGCCGCTTCGTTTCTTAGCAGAGGAGGTGGCAGTCGAAAGACCGCACCTCCACAGCGCTGTTTTGTAGACCCAAGTGTATAGCACATTCCTTACGCTTCCTCTCATTTCCAGACATACACCTCTCTAGGAGACAACGAGTGTTTTGCTTATGCTTCTCTCTACCGAAACAAGATCTGAGTTGGGAGAAGCTTTCGACACGACTTCTTTCTCAAGCAGCGCTATATGGCCCAGTACCTGTGCCTTCGCTGTGACCGTTGGAACGTTCTTCCATCTTCTTCCCAGTAGATGGCAGTAGAAGGACTATCTCCCTCTACCGTGTTGTTCCTTGAGAGGTGAGTGTAAGGCACTGACACATATAGCTCAGAAGGCTTCATTCTTCCCGAACCAAGATGTGAGCTCGAAATCAGTTTTCACATGCCGTTGTTTCTCTGAGTTCAGCGTAAGGCTCTGCTGAGGCTAGCTCGCCTACATTTGAAGGCCTTCCAACTTCATGACAGAAGCCTTCACACTTGGTGTAAAGCCGCTTCGATCCTTAGGAAAGAAGAAGGGAGTCGAAGGACCGCTCCTCCACAGCATTGTTCTTGAAGAATTAATTGCAGAGCTCGTTGCTTATGCTTCCTCCGATTTCCATACACACACCTCTATAGGGGACAACTTGTGAGTTGGTGGTAACATTCGACCCACATTTTTCTTTACAATTCAGCCTATGGCATTTTCCTTACGCTTTCACGCAAAGAACTGAAAATGTTTCTAGCTTCCTGAAACAAGATCTGAGTAGGGAGAAACTTTCGACACAACTTCTTTCTCAAGCAGTGGTACCTGACACAGATTTGTGCCTTCACTGCGAACGTTGGAAATTGCTTCCATCTTCATCCCTGTAGGTGGTAGTGGAAAGACTATTTCCCTGCAGCTTTGTTTCTTGAGAGGTGAGTATAAGAACCTTCCCTTAGAGAGCAACACATATATCTCCAAGGGCTTCTATCTTCAAGAACCAAGATGTTCGCACGAAAACCTGTTTGACGAGGCCTTCTTTCTCAGAGTTCAGTGTAAGGCTACTAGGCCTGAAGGGAGCCCACGTCCATTTGAAGCCCCATCCACCTGCATGACACAGGACTTAAAGGAGAGAAGCTCTCTGCACAACGTGTTTCCCGATGTACAGGAATGCGCGTTCCACCTCTTTCCTTGCACACAAGGTTTAACAAGCTGCTTCCTTCCTTACTAAAAGAGATGGTAGTCGAAGGACGGCAACAAAATAGATTTGTTCTTAGAGTTAAACAAACGTATGCCATCTTCCTTAGGCTTGCTCACATCATCCATTTCCATACATTGTTCTTCATGTCATGACTGTAGGCACATTCGACACGGAGAGTTAAGTCTAGCCCATGTCCCTTGCGCCTTCACCCCCACTACGGAAAACATTTTCATCTCACTGAAACCATAGGACACCTGAGGGAAGCCTACTTCAGAAGAGGTTTCTCCAGCACCGTCACAGGGCCCTTTCAAGATGCCTTCTCCGTTTCATGCTAAAGTTCTTCTCATTCTTACGTGTATGGCTTTCCTAATGGATTTCTTTCTCACAGTGAAAACCTTGACACGTTCCATCTGCTCTCTCTCCTACTCTTGAAAACACTTCTCACAGAACAAGGTTCGAATGGGGACAGACATTCTACAGTAAGTATGTCTGTGGGACAGGCACGGGGCACATTCCTTGCGATTTCACACTTACATGGGTAACGTCTACCATGTTCAGGGAAGATGTTAGTAGAAACACGGTTTCTCTGCAGTGGTGTTTCTTCAGACTGCATAGTACTCCCTTTGTTTAGGATTCAGCCCATACGTTTTGTGACTATGAATTCCTCGCGAACCCAGATGGGAGCTCGAAGTCGCGTTTGAGATGGACTTGCTTCGCAGAGATTCATGTATGCCTTTCCTTTGGCGAAGTCACATACATTTGAAAACCCTTCCCTCTTCGTGACCCATGGTGTTCGTTGAGAAAAGCCCTCCATAAGAAGTTGTTCGGCGACTAAGGTATGTCTCTCTTCCTTCCCCTCCGTACTCTTTCACACTTTGCTTCAAGCCGCTTCGTTCCTTAGCAAAGCAGATGGCAGTCGAAGGACCGCACCGCCACAGCGTTGTTTCTTCGACTTAAGTGTATCACACGTCCCTTATGCTTCCTCCTATTTCCAGACACACACCTCTCTAGGGGACTACTAGTGGGTTGGTTGTCACATTCGACCCACATTTTTCTTCACAATTCAGCGTGTGGCGTTTTCCTGGTGTTTTCAAACAAAGTACTGACAAGGCTTCTATCTTCCCGAAACAAGATCTGAGTTGGGAGAGGCTTTCGATACAAGTTCGTTCTCAAGCAGTGGTATATGGCACAGTATTTGTGCCTTCGCTTTTAACGTCGGGACTTTCCTCCATTTTCTTCCCTGTAGATGGTAGTGGAAAGGCGATTTCTCTACCGTTTTGTTCCTTGAGAGCTGAGTGTTAGACACTTACACCTATATCTCCAAAGGCTTCACGCTTCCCGAACCAAGAGGTTAGCAGGAAATCCTGTTGGACGTGGCCTTGTTTCTCTGAGTTCAGTGGAAGGCGCTGCTGAGGCGAGCTCGCGTACATTTGAAGGCCCTTCCAACTTCATGACACAAGACTTTCGTGCAGAGAAACCCTCCACACAACGTGTTCCTCACCGTAGTGTACCGCGCTTTCCGTCTCTTTCCTTTTACACTACGTTGTAAAAAGGTGCTTCCATCCGTAGGGAAAGAGCTGGTCGTCGAAGGACGGCAAACCTCTAGATTTGTTCTTAGAGTTAACCATGGGTAGGCAATCCTCCTTATGCTTCCTCACATAATACATATCCATACTCATCCTTCCTCATGGAACGGCCGCACTTCCACAGCGGTGTTTTGTAGAAATAAGTGTATAGCACTTTCCTTACGCTTCCTCCGATTTACAGACACACACCTCTATAGGGGACAACTTGTGACTTGGTGGTAACATTCGACCCACATTTTTCTTCACAATTCAGCCTATGGCATTTTCCTTGCGCTTTCACGCGAAGAACTGAAAACACTTCTAGCTTCCTGAAACAAGATCTGAGGAGGGAGAAACTTTCGACACAACTTCTTTCTCAAGCAGTGGTACATGACACAGTATTTGTGCCTTCACTGCGAACGTTGGAAATTGCTTCCATCTTCGTCCCTGTAGGTGGTAGTGGAAAGACTATTTCCCTGCAGCTTTGTTTCTTGAGAGGTGAGTATAAGAACCTTCCCTTAGAGAGCAGCACATATATCTCCAAGGGCTTCTATCTTCAAGAACCAAGATGTTCGCACGAAAACCTGTTTGACGAGGCCTTCTTTCTCAGAGTTCAGTGTAAGGCTACTAGGCCTGAAGGGAGCCCACGTCCATTTGAAGACCCATCCACCTGCATGACACAGGACTTAAAGGAGAGAAACCCTCTGCACAACGTGTTCCCCGCTGTACAGGAAGGCACGTTCCACCTCTTTCCTTGCACACAATGTTTAACAAGCTGCTTCCAACCTTACGAAAAGAGATGGTAGTCGAAGGACGGCAACACTCTAGATTTGTTCTTAGAGTTAAAGAAACGAGTGCCATCTTCCTTAGGCTTGCTCACATCATCCATTTCCATACATCGTTCTTCATGTCACGACTGTAGGCACATTCGCCACGGAGAGTTAAGTCTAGACCATGTCCCTTACGCGTTCACACCCGCTAGGGAAAACACTTTCATCGCACTGAAACCATAGGACAGCTGAGGGAAGCCTACTTCAGAAGAGGTTTCTCCAGCACCGTCACAGGGCCCATTCAAGATGCCTTCACCGTTTCATGCTAAAGTGCTTCTCATCCTTACGTGTATGGCTTTCCTGATGGATTTCCTTCTCACAATGAAAACCTTGACACGTTCCATCTGTTCTCTCTCCTACTCTTGAAAACACTTCCCACGGAACAAGATTCGAATGGGGACAGACATTCTACACTAAGTATGTCTGTGGGACAGGCACGGGGCACATTCCTTGCGATTTCACACTTTACATTGGAAAAGTCTACCATGTTCAGGGTGAGATGTTAGTAGAAACACGGTTTCTCTGCAGTGGTGTTTCTTCAGACTGATTAGTACTCCCTTGGTTTAGGATTCAACACATACGTTCTGTGAGTATGAATTCCTCGCGAACCCAGGTGGGAGCTCGAAGTCGCGTTTGAGATAGACTTGGTTCTCACAGATTTGTGTATGCCTTTCCTCTGCCTAACTCGCATACTTTGGAAGACGCTTCTATCTTCGTGACCCATGCATGGTGTTCGTTGAGAAAAGCCCTCCGTAAGAAGTTGTTCCGCGAGTAAGGTCGATCACGCTTCCCCTCTGCTTTCTTTCACACTTTGCCTCAAGCCGCTTCGTTTCTTAGCAGAGGAGGTGGCAGTCGAAAGACCGCACCTCCACAGCGCTGTTTTGTAGACCCAAGTGTATAGCACATTCCTTACGCTTCCTCTCATTTCCAGACATACACCTCTCTAGGAGACAACGAGTGTTTTGCTTATGCTTCTCTCTACCGAAACAAGATCTGAGTTGGGAGAAGCTTTCGACACCACTTCTTTCTCAAGCAGCGCTATATGGCCCAGTACCTGTGCCTTCGCTGTGACCGTTGGAACGTTCTTCCATCTTCTTCCCAGTAGATGGCAGTAGAAGGACTATCTCCCTCTACCGTGTTGTTCCTTGAGAGGTGAGTGTAAGGCACTGACACATATAGCTCAGAAGGCTTCATTCTTCCCGAACCAAGATGTGAGCTCGAAATCAGTTTTCACATGCCGTTGTTTCTCTGAGTTCAGCGTAAGGCTCTGCTGAGGCTAGCTCGCCTACATTTGAAGGCCTTCCAACTTCATGACAGAAGCCTTCACACTTGGTGTAAAGCCGCTTCGATCCTTAGGAAAGCAGAAGGGAGTCGAAGGACCGCTCCTCCACAGCATTGTTCTTGAAGAATTAATTGCAGAGCTCGTTGCTTATGCTTCCTCCGATTTCCATACACACACCTCTATAGGGGACAACTTGTGAGTTGGTGGTAACATTCGACCCACATTTTTCTTCACAATTCAGCCTATGGCATTTTCCTTACGCTTTCACGCAAAGAACTGAAAATGTTTCTAGCTTCCTGAAACAAGATCTGAGTAGGGAGAAACTTTCGACACAACTTCTTTCTCAAGCAGTGGTACCTGACACAGATATGTGCTTTCACTGCGAACGTTGGAAATTGCTTCCATCTTCATCCCTGTAGGTGGTAGTGGAAAGACTATTTCCCTGCAGCTTTGTTTCTTGAGAGGTGAGTATAAGAACCTTCCCTTAGAGAGCAACACATATATCTCCAAGGGCTTCTATCTTCAAGAACCAAGATGTTCGCACGAAAACCTGTTTGACGAGGCCTTCTTTCTCAGAGTTCAGTGTAAGGCTACTAGGCCTGAAGGGAGCCCACGTCCATTTGAAGCCCCATCCACCTGCATGACACAGGACTTAAAGGAGAGAAGCTCTCTGCACAACGTGTTTCCCGATGTACAGGAATGCGCGTTCCACCTCTTTCCTTGCACACAAGGTTTAACAAGCTGCTTCCTTCCTTACTAAAAGAGATGGTAGTCGAAGGACGGCAACAAAATAGATTTGTTCTTAGAGTTAAACAAACGTATGCCATCTTCCTTAGGCTTGCTCACATCATCCATTTCCATACATTGTTCTTCATGTCATGACTGTAGGCACATTCGACACGGAGAGTTAAGTCCAGCCCATGTCCCTTGCGCCTTCACCCCCACTACGGAAAACATTTTCATCTCACTGAAACCATAGGACACCTGAGGGAAGCCTACTTCAGAAGAGGTTTCTCCAGCACCGTCACAGGGCCCTTTCAAGATGCCTTCTCCGTTTCATGCTAAAGTTCTTCTCATTCTTAACGTGTATGGCTTTCCTAATGGATTTCTTTCTCACAATGAAAACCTTGACACGTTCCATCTGCTCTCTCTCCTACTCTTGAAAACACTTCTCACAGAACAAGGTTCGAATGGGGACAGACATTCTACAGTAAGTATGTCTGTGGGACAGGCACGGGGCACATTCCTTGCGATTTCACACTTACATGGGTAACGTCTACCATGTTCAGGGAAGATGTTAGTAGAAACACGGTTTCTCTGCAGTGGTGTTTCTTCAGACTGCATAGTACTCCCTTTGTTTAGGATTCAACCCATACGTTTTGTGACTATGAATTCCTCGCGAACCCAGATGGGAGCTCGAAGTCGCGTTTGAGATGGACTTGCTTCGCAGAGATTCATGTATGCCTTTCCTTTGGCGAAGTCACATACATTTGAAAACACTTCCCTCTTCGTGACCCATGGTGTTCGTTGAGAAAAGCCCTCCATAAGAAGTTGTTCGACGACTAAGGTATGTCTCTCTTCCTTCCCCTCCGTACTCTTTCACACTTTGCTTCAAGCCGCTTCGTTCCTTAGCAAAGCAGATGGCAGTCGAAGGACCGCACCGCCACAGCGTTGTTTCTTCGACTTAAGTGTATCACACGTCCCTTATGCTTCCTCCTATTTCCAGACACACACCTCTCTAGGGGACTACTAGTGGGTTGGTTGTCACATTCGACCCACATTTTTCTTCACAATTCAGCGTGTGGCGTTTTCCTGGTGTTTTCAAACAAAGTACTGACAAGGCTTCTATCTTCCCGAAACAAGATCTGAGTTGGGAGAGGCTTTCGATACAAGTTCGTTCTCAAGCAGTGGTATATGGCACAGTATTTGTGCCTTCGCTTTTAACGTCGGGACTTTCCTCCATTTTCTTCCCTGTAGATGGTAGTGGAAAGGCGATTTCTCTACCGTTTTGTTCCTTGAGAGCTGAGTGTCAGACAGGTACACCTATATCTCCAAAGGCTTCACGCTCCCCGAACCAAGAGGTTAGCAGGAAATCCTGTTGGACGTGGCCTTGTTTCTCTGAGTTCAGTGGAAGGCGCTGCTGAGGCGAGCTCGCGTACATTTGAAGGCCCTTCCAACTTCATGACACAAGACTTTCGTGCAGAGAAACCCTCCACACAACGTGTTCCTCACCGTAGTGTACCGCGCTTTCCGTCTCTTTCCTTTTGCACTACGTTGTAAAAAGGTGCTTCCATCCGTAGGGAAAGAGCTGGTCGTCGAAGGACGGCAAACCTCTAGATTTGTTCTTAAAGTTAACCATGGGTAGGCAATCCTCCTTATGCTTCCTCACATAATACATATCCATACTCATCCTTCCTCATGGAACGACCGCACTTCCACAGCGTTGTTTTGTAGAAATAAGTGTATAGCACTTTCCTTACGCTTCCTCCGATTTACAGACACACACCTCTATAGGGGACAACTTGTGACTTGGTGGTAACATTCGACCCACATTTTTCTTCACAATTCAGCCTATGGCATTTTCCTTGCCCTTTCACGCGAAGAACTGAAAACACTTCTAGCTTCCTGAAACAAGATCTGAGTAGGGAGAAACTTTCGACACAACTTCTTTCTCAAGCAGTGGTACATGACACAGTATTTGTGCCTTCACTGCGAACGTTGGAAATTGCTTCCATCTTCGTCCCTGTAGGTGGTAGTGCAAAGATCATTTCCCTGCAGCTTTGTTTCTTGAGAGGTGAGTATAAGAACCCTCCCTTAGAGAGCAGCACATATATCTCCAAGGGCTTCTATCTTCAAGAACCAAGATGTTCGCACGAAAACCTGTTTGACGAGGCCTTCTTTCTCAGAGTTCAGTGTAAGGCTACTAGGCCTGAAGGGAGCCCACGTCCATTTGAAGACCCATCCACCTGCATGACACAGGACTTAAAGGAGAGAAACCCTCTGCACAACGTGTTCCCCGCTGTACAGGAAGGCACGTTCCACCTCTTTCCTTGCACACAAGGTTTAACAAGCTGCTTCCTACCTTACAAAAAGAGATGGTAGTCGAAGGACGGCAACAATATAGATTTGTTCTTAGAGTTAAACAAACGTATGCCATCTTCCTTAGGCTTGCTCACATCCTCCATTTCCATACATCGTTCTTCATGTCACGACTGTAGGCACATTCGACACGGAGAGTTAAGTCTACTCCATGTCCCTTACGCCTTCACACCCACTAGGGAAAACACTTTCATCTCACTGAAACCGTTGCACAGCTGAGGGAAGCCTACCTCAGAAGAGGTTTCTCCAGCACCGTCACAGGGCCCATTCAAGATGCCTTCACCGTTTCATGCTAAAGTGCTTCTCATCCTTACGTGTGTGGCTTTCCTGATGGATTTCCTTCTCACAATGAAAACCTTGACACGTTCCATCTGCTCTCTCTCCTACTCTTGAAAACACTTCCCACAGAACAAGATTCGAATGGGGACAGAGATTCTACAGTAAGTATGTCTGTGGGACAGGCACGGGGCACATTCCTTGCGATTTCACACTTTGCATTGGATAAGTCCACCATGTCCAGGGTGAGATGCTAGTAGAAACCCGGTGTCTCTGCAGTGGTGTTTCTTCCGACTGAATAGTACTCCCTTTGTTTAGGATTCAACACATACGTTTTGTGACTGTGAATTCCTCGCGAACACAGATGGGAGCTCGAAGTCGCGTTTGAGATAGACTTGGTTCGCAGAGATTCGTGTATGCCTTTCCTCTGCCTAACTCGCATACTTTGGAAGACGCTTCTATCTTCGTGACCCATGCATGGTGTTCTTTGAGAGAAGCCCTCCATAAGATGTTGTTCCGCGAGTAAGGTAGATCACGCTTCCCCTCTGCTTTCTTTCACACTTTGCATCAAGCCGCTTCGTTTCTTAGCAGAGGAGGTGGCAGTCGAAGGACCGCACCTCCACAGCGTTGATTTGTAGAACTAAGTGTATAGCACGTTCCTTACACTTCCTCCCATTTCCAGACACACACCTCTATAGGGGACAACTTGTGACTTGGTGGTAACATTCGACCCACATTTTTCTTCACTCTTCAGCCTATGGCATTTTCCTTACGCTTTCAGGCGAAAAACTGAAAATGCTTCTAGCTTCCTGAAACAAGATCTGAGTAGGGAGAAACGTTCGACACAACTTCTTTCTCAAGCTGTGGTACATGACACAGTATTTGTGCCTTCACTGCGAACGTTGGAAATTGCTTCCATATTCTTCCCTGTAGGCGGTAGTGGAAAGACTATTTCCCTGCAGTTTTGTTTCTTGAGAGGTGAGTATAAGAACCTTCCCTTAGAGAGCAACACATATATCTCCAAGGGCTTCTATCTTCAAGATCCAAGATGTTCGCACGACAGCCTGTTTGACGTGGCCTTGTTTCTCAGAGTTCAGTGTAAGGCTACTAGGCCTGAGGCGAGCCCACGTCCATTTGAAGACCCATCCACCCGCATGACACAGGACTTAAAGGAGAGAAACCCTCCGCACACCGTGTTACCCGCTGTACAGGATCGCGGGTTCCAACTATTTTCTTGCACACAAGGTTTAACAAGCTGCTTCCAAACTTACGAAAAGAGATGGTAGTCGAAGGACGGCAACAAAATAGATTTGTTCTTAGAGTTAAACAAACGTATGCCATCTTCCTTAGGCTTGCTCACATCCTCCATTTCCATACATCGTTCTTCATGTCATGACTGTAGGCACATTCGACACGGAGAGTTAAGTCTAGCCCATGTCCGTTACGCCTTCACACCCACTACGGAAAACATTTTCATCTCACTGAAACCATAGGACACCTGAGGGAAGCCTACTTCAGAAGAGGTTTCTCCAGCACCGTCACAGGGCCCTTTCAAGATGCCTTCTCCGTTTCATGCTAAAGTTCTTCTCATTCTTAACGTGTATGGCTTTCCTAATGGATTTCTTTCTCACAACGAAAACCTTGACACGTTCCATCTGCTCTCTCTCCTACTCTTGAAAACACTTCTCACAGAACAAGGTTCGAATGGGGACAGACATTCTACAGTAAGTATGTCTGTGGGACAGGCACGGGGCACATTCCTTGCGATTTCACACTTACATGGGTAACGTCTACCATGTTCAGGGAAGATGTTAGTAGAAACACGGTTTCTCTGCAGTGGTGTTTCTTCAGACTGCATAGTACTCCCTTTGCTTAGGATTCAACCCATACGTTTTGTGACTATGAATTCCTCGCGAACCCAGATGGGAGCTCGAAGTCGCGTTTGAGATGGACTTGCTTCGCAGAGATTCATGTATGCCTTTCCTTTGGCGAAGTCACATACATTTGAAAACCCTTCCCTCTTCGTGACCCATGGTGTTCGTTGAGAAAAGCCCTCCATAAGAAGTTGTTCGGCGACTAAGGTATGTCTCTCTTCCTTCCCCTCCGTACTCTTTCACACTTTGCTTCAAGCCGCTTCGTTCCTTAGCAAAGCAGATGGCAGTCGAAGGACCGCACCGCCACAGCGTTGTTTCTTCGACTTAAGTGTATCACACGTCCCTTATGCTTCCTCCTATTTCCAGACACACACCTCTCTAGGGGACTACTAGTGGGTTGGTTGTCACATTCGACCCACATTTTTCTTCACAATTCAGCGTGTGGCGTTTTCCTGGTGTTTTCAAACAAAGTACTGACAAGGCTTCTATCTTCCCGAAACAAGATCTGAGTTGGGAGAGGCTTTCGATACAAGTTCGTTCTCAAGCAGTGGTATATGGCACAGTATTTGTGCCTTCGCTTTTAACGTCGGGACTTTCCTCCATTTTCTTCCCTGTAGATGGTAGTGGAAAGGCGATTTCTCTACCGTTTTGTTCCTTGAGAGCTGAGTGTCAGACAGGTACACCTATATCTCCAAAGGCTTCACGCTCCCCGAACCAAGAGGTTAGCAGGAAATCCTGTTGGACGTGGCCTTGTTTCTCTGAGTTCAGTGGAAGGCGCTGCTGAGGCGAGCTCGCGTACATTTGAAGGCCCTTCCAACTTCATGACACAAGACTTTCGTGCAGAGAAACCCTCCACACAACGTGTTCCTCACCGTAGTGTACCGCGCTTTCCGTCTCTTTCCTTTTGCACTACGTTGTAAAAAGGTGCTTCCATCCGTAGGGAAAGAGCTGGTCGTCGAAGGACGGCAAACCTCTAGATTTGTTCTTAAAGTTAACCATGGGTAGGCAATCCTCCTTATGCTTCCTCACATAATACATATCCATACTCATCCTTCCTCATGGAACGACCGCACTTCCACAGCGTTGTTTTGTAGAAATAAGTGTATAGCACTTTCCTTACGCTTCCTCCGATTTACAGACACACACCTCTATAGGGGACAACTTGTGACTTGGTGGTAACATTCGACCCACATTTTTCTTCACAATTCAGCCTATGGCATTTTCCTTGCCCTTTCACGCGAAGAACTGAAAACACTTCTAGCTTCCTGAAACAAGATCTGAGTAGGGAGAAACTTTCGACACAACTTCTTTCTCAAGCAGTGGTACATGACACAGTATTTGTGCCTTCACTGCGAACGTTGGAAATTGCTTCCATCTTCGTCCCTGTAGGTGGTAGTGCAAAGATCATTTCCCTGCAGCTTTGTTTCTTGAGAGGTGAGTATAAGAACCCTCCCTTAGAGAGCAGCACATATATCTCCAAGGGCTTCTATCTTCAAGAACCAAGATGTTCGCACGAAAACCTGTTTGACGAGGCCTTCTTTCTCAGAGTTCAGTGTAAGGCTACTAGGCCTGAAGGGAGCCCACGTCCATTTGAAGACCCATCCACCTGCATGACACAGGACTTAAAGGAGAGAAACCCTCTGCACAACGTGTTCCCCGCTGTACAGGAAGGCACGTTCCACCTCTTTCCTTGCACACAAGGTTTAACAAGCTGCTTCCTACCTTACGAAAAGAGATGGTAGTCGAAGGACGGCAACAATATAGATTTGTTCTTAGAGTTAAACAAACGTATGCCATCTTCCTTAGGCTTGCTCACATCCTCCATTTCCATACATCGTTCTTCATGTCACGACTGTAGGCACATTCGACACGGAGAGTTAAGTCTACTCCATGTCCCTTACGCCTTCACACCCACTAGGGAAAACACTTTCATCTCACTGAAACCGTTGCACAGCTGAGGGAAGCCTACCTCAGAAGAGGTTTCTCCAGCACCGTCACAGGGCCCATTCAAGATGCCTTCACCGTTTCATGCTAAAGTGCTTCTCATCCTTACGTGTGTGGCTTTCCTGATGGATTTCCTTCTCACAATGAAAACCTTGACACGTTCCATCTGCTCTCTCTCCTACTCTTGAAAACACTTCCCACAGAACAAGATTCGAATGGGGACAGAGATTCTACAGTAAGTATGTCTGTGGGACAGGCACGGGGCACATTCCTTGCGATTTCACACTTTGCATTGGATAAGTCCACCATGTCCAGGGTGAGATGCTAGTAGAAACCCGGTGTCTCTGCAGTGGTGTTTCTTCCGACTGAATAGTACTCCCTTTGTTTAGGATTCAACACATACGTTTTGTGACTGTGAATTCCTCGCGAACACAGATGGGAGCTCGAAGTCGCGTTTGAGATAGACTTGGTTCGCAGAGATTCGTGTATGCCTTTCCTCTGCCTAACTCGCATACTTTGGAAGACGCTTCTATCTTCGTGACCCATGCATGGTGTTCTTTGAGAGAAGCCCTCCATAAGATGTTGTTCCGCGAGTAAGGTAGATCACGCTTCCCCTCTGCTTTCTTTCACACTTTGCATCAAGCCGCTTCGTTTCTTAGCAGAGGAGGTGGCAGTCGAAGGACCGCACCTCCACAGCGTTGATTTGTAGAACTAAGTGTATAGCACGTTCCTTACACTTCCTCCCATTTCCAGACACACACCTCTATAGGGGACAACTTGTGACTTGGTGGTAACATTCGACCGACATTTTTCTTCACTCTTCAGCCTATGGCATTTTCCTTACGCTTTCAGGCGAAAAACTGAAAATGCTTCTAGCTTCCTGAAACAAGATCTGAGTAGGGAGAAACGTTCGACACAACTTCTTTCTCAAGCTGTGGTACATGACACAGTATTTGTGCCTTCACTGCGAACGTTGGAAATTGCTTCCATATTCTTCCCTGTAGGCGGTAGTGGAAAGACTATTTCCCTGCAGTTTTGTTTCTTGAGAGGTGAGTATAAGAACCTTCCCTTAGAGAGCAACACATATATCTCCAAGGGCTTCTATCTTCAAGATCCAAGATGTTCGCACGACAGCCTGTTTGACGTGGCCTTGTTTCTCAGAGTTCAGTGTAAGGCTACTAGGCCTGAGGCGAGCCCACGTCCATTTGAAGACCCATCCACCCGCATGACACAGGACTTAAAGGAGAGAAACCCTCCGCACACCGTGTTACCCGCTGTACAGGATCGCGGGTTCCAACTATTTTCTTGCACACAAGGTTTAACAAGCTGCTTCCAAACTTACGAAAAGAGATGGTAGTCGAAGGACGGCAACAAAATAGATTTGTTCTTAGAGTTAAACAAACGTATGCCATCTTCCTTAGGCTTGCTCACATCCTCCATTTCCATACATCGTTCTTCATGTCATGACTGTAGGCACATTCGACACGGAGAGTTAAGTCTAGCCCATGTCCGTTACGCCTTCACACCCACTACGGAAAACATTTTCATCTCACTGAAACCATAGGACACCTGAGGGAAGCCTACTTCAGAAGAGGTTTCTCCAGCACCGTCACAGGGCCCTTTCAAGATGCCTTCTCCGTTTCATGCTAAAGTTCTTCTCATTCTTAACGTGTATGGCTTTCCTAATGGATTTCTTTCTCACAACGAAAACCTTGACACGTTCCATCTGCTCTCTCTCCTACTCTTGAAAACACTTCTCACAGAACAAGGTTCGAATGGGGACAGACATTCTACAGTAAGTATGTCTGTGGGACAGGCACGGGGCACATTCCTTGCGATTTCACACTTACATGGGTAACGTCTACCATGTTCAGGGAAGATGTTAGTAGAAACACGGTTTCTCTGCAGTGGTGTTTCTTCAGACTGCATAGTACTCCCTTTGTTTAGGATTCAACCCATACGTTTTGTGACTATGAATTCCTCGCGAACCCAGATGGGAGCTCGAAGTCGCGTTTGAGATGGACTTGCTTCGCAGAGATTCATGTATGCCTTTCCTTTGGCGAAGTCACATACATTTGAAAACACTTCCCTCTTCGTGACCCATGGTGTTCGTTGAGAAAAGCCCTCCATAAGAAGTTGTTCGACGACTAAGGTATGTCTCTCTTCCTTCCCCTCCGTACTCTTTCACACTTTGCTTCAAGCCGCTTCGTTCCTTAGCAAAGCAGATGGCAGTCGAAGGACCGCACCGCCACAGCGTTGTTTCTTCGACTTAAGTGTATCACACGTCCCTTATGCTTCCTCCTATTTCCAGACACACACCTCTCTAGGGGACTACTAGTGGGTTGGTTGTCACATTCGACCCACATTTTTCTTCACAATTCAGCGTGTGGCGTTTTCCTGGTGTTTTCAAACAAAGTACTGACAAGGCTTCTATCTTCCCGAAACAAGATCTGAGTTGGGAGAGGCTTTCGATACAAGTTCGTTCTCAAGCAGTGGTATATGGCACAGTATTTGTGCCTTCGCTTTTAACGTCGGGACTTTCCTCCATTTTCTTCCCTGTAGATGGTAGTGGAAAGGCGATTTCTCTACCGTTTTGTTCCTTGAGAGCTGAGTGTCAGACAGGTACACCTATATCTCCAAAGGCTTCACGCTCCCCGAACCAAGAGGTTAGCAGGAAATCCTGTTGGACGTGGCCTTGTTTCTCTGAGTTCAGTGGAAGGCGCTGCTGAGGCGAGCTCGCGTACATTTGAAGGCCCTTCCAACTTCATGACACAAGACTTTCGTGCAGAGAAACCCTCCACACAACGTGTTCCTCACCGTAGTGTACCGCGCTTTCCGTCTCTTTCCTTTTGCACTACGTTGTAAAAAGGTGCTTCCATCCGTAGGGAAAGAGCTGGTCGTCGAAGGACGGCAAACCTCTAGATTTGTTCTTAAAGTTAACCATGGGTAGGCAATCCTCCTTATGCTTCCTCACATAATACATATCCATACTCATCCTTCCTCATGGAACGACCGCACTTCCACAGCGTTGTTTTGTAGAAATAAGTGTATAGCACTTTCCTTACGCTTCCTCCGATTTACAGACACACACCTCTATAGGGGACAACTTGTGACTTGGTGGTAACATTCGACCCACATTTTTCTTCACAATTCAGCCTATGGCATTTTCCTTGCCCTTTCACGCGAAGAACTGAAAACACTTCTAGCTTCCTGAAACAAGATCTGAGTAGGGAGAAACTTTCGACACAACTTCTTTCTCAAGCAGTGGTACATGACACAGTATTTGTGCCTTCACTGCGAACGTTGGAAATTGCTTCCATCTTCGTCCCTGTAGGTGGTAGTGCAAAGATCATTTCCCTGCAGCTTTGTTTCTTGAGAGGTGAGTATAAGAACCCTCCCTTAGAGAGCAGCACATATATCTCCAAGGGCTTCTATCTTCAAGAACCAAGATGTTCGCACGAAAACCTGTTTGACGAGGCCTTCTTTCTCAGAGTTCAGTGTAAGGCTACTAGGCCTGAAGGGAGCCCACGTCCATTTGAAGACCCATCCACCTGCATGACACAGGACTTAAAGGAGAGAAACCCTCTGCACAACGTGTTCCCCGCTGTACAGGAAGGCACGTTCCACCTCTTTCCTTGCACACAAGGTTTAACAAGCTGCTTCCTACCTTACGAAAAGAGATGGTAGTCGAAGGACGGCAACAATATAGATTTGTTCTTAGAGTTAAACAAACGTATGCCATCTTCCTTAGGCTTGCTCACATCCTCCATTTCCATACATCGTTCTTCATGTCACGACTGTAGGCACATTCGACACGGAGAGTTAAGTCTACTCCATGTCCCTTACGCCTTCACACCCACTAGGGAAAACACTTTCATCTCACTGAAACCGTTGCACAGCTGAGGGAAGCCTACCTCAGAAGAGGTTTCTCCAGCACCGTCACAGGGCCCATTCAAGATGCCTTCACCGTTTCATGCTAAAGTGCTTCTCATCCTTACGTGTGTGGCTTTCCTGATGGATTTCCTTCTCACAATGAAAACCTTGACACGTTCCATCTGCTCTCTCTCCTACTCTTGAAAACACTTCCCACAGAACAAGATTCGAATGGGGACAGAGATTCTACAGTAAGTATGTCTGTGGGACAGGCACGGGGCACATTCCTTGCGATTTCACACTTTGCATTGGATAAGTCCACCATGTCCAGGGTGAGATGCTAGTAGAAACCCGGTGTCTCTGCAGTGGTGTTTCTTCCGACTGAATAGTACTCCCTTTGTTTAGGATTCAACACATACGTTTTGTGACTGTGAATTCCTTGCGAACACAGATGGGAGCTCGAAGTCGCGTTTGAGATAGACTTGGTTCGCAGAGATTCGTGTATGCCTTTCCTCTGCCTAACTCGCATACTTTGGAAGACGCTTCTATCTTCGTGACCCATGCATGGTGTTCTTTGAGAGAAGCCCTCCATAAGATGTTGTTCCGCGAGTAAGGTAGATCACGCTTCCCCTCTGCTTTCTTTCACACTTTGCATCAAGCCGCTTCGTTTCTTAGCAGAGGAGGTGGCAGTCGAAGGACCGCACCTCCACAGCGTTGATTTGTAGAACTAAGTGTATAGCACGTTCCTTACACTTCCTCCCATTTCCAGACACACACCTCTATAGGGGACAACTTGTGACTTGGTGGTAACATTCGACCCACATTTTTCTTCACTCTTCAGCCTATGGCATTTTCCTTACGCTTTCAGGCGAAAAACTGAAAATGCTTCTAGCTTCCTGAAACAAGATCTGAGTAGGGAGAAACGTTCGACACAACTTCTTTCTCAAGCTGTGGTACATGACACAGTATTTGTGCCTTCACTGCGAACGTTGGAAATTGCTTCCATATTCTTCCCTGTAGGCGGTAGTGGAAAGACTATTTCCCTGCAGTTTTGTTTCTTGAGAGGTGAGTATAAGAACCTTCCCTTAGAGAGCAACACATATATCTCCAAGGGCTTCTATCTTCAAGATCCAAGATGTTCGCACGACAGCCTGTTTGACGTGGCCTTGTTTCTCAGAGTTCAGTGTAAGGCTACTAGGCCTGAGGCGAGCCCACGTCCATTTGAAGACCCATCCACCCGCATGACACAGGACTTAAAGGAGAGAAACCCTCCGCACACCGTGTTACCCGCTGTACAGGATCGCGGGTTCCAACTATTTTCTTGCACACAAGGTTTAACAAGCTGCTTCCAAACTTACGAAAAGAGATGGTAGTCGAAGGACGGCAACAAAATAGATTTGTTCTTAGAGTTAAACAAACGTATGCCATCTTCCTTAGGCTTGCTCACATCCTCCATTTCCATACATCGTTCTTCATGTCATGACTGTAGGCACATTCGACACGGAGAGTTAAGTCTAGCCCATGTCCGTTACGCCTTCACACCCACTACGGAAAACATTTTCATCTCACTGAAACCATAGGACACCTGAGGGAAGCCTACTTCAGAAGAGGTTTCTCCAGCACCGTCACAGGGCCCTTTCAAGATGCCTTCTCCGTTTCATGCTAAAGTTCTTCTCATTCTTAACGTGTATGGCTTTCCTAATGGATTTCTTTCTCACAACGAAAACCTTGACACGTTCCATCTGCTCTCTCTCCTACTCTTGAAAACACTTCTCACAGAACAAGGTTCGAATGGGGACAGACATTCTACAGTAAGTATGTCTGTGGGACAGGCACGGGGCACATTCCTTGCGATTTCACACTTACATGGGTAACGTCTACCATGTTCAGGGAAGATGTTAGTAGAAACACGGTTTCTCTGCAGTGGTGTTTCTTCAGACTGCATAGTACTCCCTTTGCTTAGGATTCAACCCATACGTTTTGTGACTATGAATTCCTCGCGAACCCAGATGGGAGCTCGAAGTCGCGTTTGAGATGGACTTGCTTCGCAGAGATTCATGTATGCCTTTCCTTTGGCGAAGTCACATACATTTGAAAACCCTTCCCTCTTCGTGACCCATGGTGTTCGTTGAGAAAAGCCCTCCATAAGAAGTTGTTCGGCGACTAAGGTATGTCTCTCTTCCTTCCCCTCCGTACTCTTTCACACTTTGCTTCAAGCCGCTTCGTTCCTTAGCAAAGCAGATGGCAGTCGAAGGACCGCACCGCCACAGCGTTGTTTCTTCGACTTAAGTGTATCACACGTCCCTTATGCTTCCTCCTATTTCCAGACACACACCTCTCTAGGGGACTACTAGTGGGTTGGTTGTCACATTCGACCCACATTTTTCTTCACAATTCAGCGTGTGGCGTTTTCCTGGTGTTTTCAAACAAAGTACTGACAAGGCTTCTATCTTCCCGAAACAAGATCTGAGTTGGGAGAGGCTTTCGATACAAGTTCGTTCTCAAGCAGTGGTATATGGCACAGTATTTGTGCCTTCGCTTTTAACGTCGGGACTTTCCTCCATTTTCTTCCCTGTAGATGGTAGTGGAAAGGCGATTTCTCTACCGTTTTGTTCCTTGAGAGCTGAGTGTTAGACACTTACACCTATATCTCCAAAGGCTTCACGCTTCCCGAACCAAGAGGTTAGCAGGAAATCCTGTTGGACGTGGCCTTGTTTCTCTGAGTTCAGTGGAAGGCGCTGCTGAGGCGAGCTCGCGTACATTTGAAGGCCCTTCCAACTTCATGACACAAGACTTTCGTGCAGAGAAACCCTCCACACAACGTGTTCCTCACCGTAGTGTACCGCGCTTTCCGTCTCTTTCCTTTTACACTACGTTGTAAAAAGGTGCTTCCATCCGTAGGGAAAGAGCTGGTCGTCGAAGGACGGCAAACCTCTAGATTTGTTCTTAGAGTTAACCATGGGTAGGCAATCCTCCTTATGCTTCCTCACATAATACATATCCATACTCATCCTTCCTCATGGAACGGCCGCACTTCCACAGCGGTGTTTTGTAGAAATAAGTGTATAGCACTTTCCTTACGCTTCCTCCGATTTACAGACACACACCTCTATAGGGGACAACTTGTGACTTGGTGGTAACATTCGACCCACATTTTTCTTCACAATTCAGCCTATGGCATTTTCCTTGCGCTTTCACGCGAAGAACTGAAAACACTTCTAGCTTCCTGAAACAAGATCTGAGTAGGGAGAAACTTTCGACACAACTTCTTTCTCAAGCAGTGGTACATGACACAGTATTTGTGCCTTCACTGCGAACGTTGGAAATTGCTTCCATCTTCGTCCCTGTAGGTGGTAGTGCAAAGATCATTTCCCTGCAGCTTTGTTTCTTGAGAGGTGAGTATAAGAACCCTCCCTTAGAGAGCAGCACATATATCTCCAAGGGCTTCTATCTTCAAGAACCAAGATGTTCGCACGAAAACCTGTTTGACGAGGCCTTCTTTCTCAGAGTTCAGTGTAAGGCTACTAGGCCTGAAGGGAGCCCACGTCCATTTGAAGACCCATCCACCTGCATGACACAGGACTTAAAGGAGAGAAACCCTCTGCACAACGTGTTCCCCGCTGTACAGGAAGGCACGTTCCACCTCTTTCCTTGCACACAAGGTTTAACAAGCTGCTTCCTACCTTACGAAAAGAGATGGTAGTCGAAGGACGGCAACAATATAGATTTGTTCTTAGAGTTAAACAAACGTATGCCATCTTCCTTAGGCTTGCTCACATCCTCCATTTCCATACATCGTTCTTCATGTCACGACTGTAGGCACATTCGACACGGAGAGTTAAGTCTACTCCATGTCCCTTACGCCTTCACACCCACTAGGGAAAACACTTTCATCTCACTGAAACCGTTGCACAGCTGAGGGAAGCCTACCTCAGAAGAGGTTTCTCCAGCACCGTCACAGGGCCCATTCAAGATGCCTTCACCGTTTCATGCTAAAGTGCTTCTCATCCTTACGTGTGTGGCTTTCCTGATGGATTTCCTTCTCACAATGAAAACCTTGACACGTTCCATCTGCTCTCTCTCCTACTCTTGAAAACACTTCCCACAGAACAAGATTCGAATGGGGACAGAGATTCTACAGTAAGTATGTCTGTGGGACAGGCACGGGGCACATTCCTTGCGATTTCACACTTTGCATTGGATAAGTCCACCATGTCCAGGGTGAGATGCTAGTAGAAACCCGGTGTCTCTGCAGTGGTGTTTCTTCCGACTGAATAGTACTCCCTTTGTTTAGGATTCAACACATACGTTTTGTGACTGTGAATTCCTCGCGAACACAGATGGGAGCTCGAAGTCGCGTTTGAGATAGACTTGGTTCGCAGAGATTCGTGTATGCCTTTCCTCTGCCTAACTCGCATACTTTGGAAGACGCTTCTATCTTCGTGACCCATGCATGGTGTTCTTTGAGAGAAGCCCTCCATAAGATGTTGTTCCGCGAGTAAGGTAGATCACGCTTCCCCTCTGCTTTCTTTCACACTTTGCATCAAGCCGCTTCGTTTCTTAGCAGAGGAGGTGGCAGTCGAAGGACCGCACCTCCACAGCGTTGATTTGTAGAACTAAGTGTATAGCACGTTCCTTACACTTCCTCCCATTTCCAGACACACACCTCTATAGGGGACAACTTGTGACTTGGTGGTAACATTCGACCCACATTTTTCTTCACTCTTCAGCCTATGGCATTTTCCTTACGCTTTCAGGCGAAAAACTGAAAATGCTTCTAGCTTCCTGAAACAAGATCTGAGTAGGGAGAAACGTTCGACACAACTTCTTTCTCAAGCTGTGGTACATGACACAGTATTTGTGCCTTCACTGCGAACGTTGGAAATTGCTTCCATATTCTTCCCTGTAGGCGGTAGTGGAAAGACTATTTCCCTGCAGTTTTGTTTCTTGAGAGGTGAGTATAAGAACCTTCCCTTAGAGAGCAACACATATATCTCCAAGGGCTTCTATCTTCAAGATCCAAGATGTTCGCACGACAGCCTGTTTGACGTGGCCTTGTTTCTCAGAGTTCAGTGTAAGGCTACTAGGCCTGAGGCGAGCCCACGTCCATTTGAAGACCCATCCACCCGCATGACACAGGACTTAAAGGAGAGAAACCCTCCGCACACCGTGTTACCCGCTGTACAGGATCGCGGGTTCCAACTATTTTCTTGCACACAAGGTTTAACAAGCTGCTTCCAAACTTACGAAAAGAGATGGTAGTCGAAGGACGGCAACAAAATAGATTTGTTCTTAGAGTTAAACAAACGTATGCCATCTTCCTTAGGCTTGCTCACATCCTCCATTTCCATACATCGTTCTTCATGTCATGACTGTAGGCACATTCGACACGGAGAGTTAAGTCTAGCCCATGTCCGTTACGCCTTCACACCCACTACGGAAAACATTTTCATCTCACTGAAACCATAGGACACCTGAGGGAAGCCTACTTCAGAAGAGGTTTCTCCAGCACCGTCACAGGGCCCTTTCAAGATGCCTTCTCCGTTTCATGCTAAAGTTCTTCTCATTCTTAACGTGTATGGCTTTCCTAATGGATTTCTTTCTCACAACGAAAACCTTGACACGTTCCATCTGCTCTCTCTCCTACTCTTGAAAACACTTCTCACAGAACAAGGTTCGAATGGGGACAGACATTCTACAGTAAGTATGTCTGTGGGACAGGCACGGGGCACATTCCTTGCGATTTCACACTTACATGGGTAACGTCTACCATGTTCAGGGAAGATGTTAGTAGAAACACGGTTTCTCTGCAGTGGTGTTTCTTCAGACTGCATAGTACTCCCTTTGCTTAGGATTCAACCCATACGTTTTGTGACTATGAATTCCTCGCGAACCCAGATGGGAGCTCGAAGTCGCGTTTGAGATGGACTTGCTTCGCAGAGATTCATGTATGCCTTTCCTTTGGCGAAGTCACATACATTTGAAAACCCTTCCCTCTTCGTGACCCATGGTGTTCGTTGAGAAAAGCCCTCCATAAGAAGTTGTTCGGCGACTAAGGTATGTCTCTCTTCCTTCCCCTCCGTACTCTTTCACACTTTGCTTCAAGCCGCTTCGTTCCTTAGCAAAGCAGATGGCAGTCGAAGGACCGCACCGCCACAGCGTTGTTTCTTCGACTTAAGTGTATCACACGTCCCTTATGCTTCCTCCTATTTCCAGACACACACCTCTCTAGGGGACTACTAGTGGGTTGGTTGTCACATTCGACCCACATTTTTCTTCACAATTCAGCGTGTGGCGTTTTCCTGGTGTTTTCAAACAAAGTACTGACAAGGCTTCTATCTTCCCGAAACAAGATCTGAGTTGGGAGAGGCTTTCGATACAAGTTCGTTCTCAAGCAGTGGTATATGGCACAGTATTTGTGCCTTCGCTTTTAACGTCGGGACTTTCCTCCATTTTCTTCCCTGTAGATGGTAGTGGAAAGGCGATTTCTCTACCGTTTTGTTCCTTGAGAGCTGAGTGTTAGACACTTACACCTATATCTCCAAAGGCTTCACGCTTCCCGAACCAAGAGGTTAGCAGGAAATCCTGTTGGACGTGGCCTTGTTTCTCTGAGTTCAGTGGAAGGCGCTGCTGAGGCGAGCTCGCGTACATTTGAAGGCCCTTCCAACTTCATGACACAAGACTTTCGTGCAGAGAAACCCTCCACACAACGTGTTCCTCACCGTAGTGTACCGCGCTTTCCGTCTCTTTCCTTTTACACTACGTTGTAAAAAGGTGCTTCCATCCGTAGGGAAAGAGCTGGTCGTCGAAGGACGGCAAACCTCTAGATTTGTTCTTAGAGTTAACCATGGGTAGGCAATCCTCCTTATGCTTCCTCACATAATACATATCCATACTCATCCTTCCTCATGGAACGGCCGCACTTCCACAGCGGTGTTTTGTAGAAATAAGTGTATAGCACTTTCCTTACGCTTCCTCCGATTTACAGACACACACCTCTATAGGGGACAACTTGTGACTTGGTGGTAACATTCGACCCACATTTTTCTTCACAATTCAGCCTATGGCATTTTCCTTGCGCTTTCACGCGAAGAACTGAAAACACTTCTAGCTTCCTGAAACAAGATCTGAGGAGGGAGAAACTTTCGACACAACTTCTTTCTCAAGCAGTGGTACATGACACAGTATTTGTGCCTTCACTGCGAACGTTGGAAATTGCTTCCATCTTCGTCCCTGTAGGTGGTAGTGGAAAGACTATTTCCCTGCAGCTTTGTTTCTTGAGAGGTGAGTATAAGAACCTTCCCTTAGAGAGCAGCACATATATCTCCAAGGGCTTCTATCTTCAAGAACCAAGATGTTCGCACGAAAACCTGTTTGACGAGGCCTTCTTTCTCAGAGTTCAGTGTAAGGCTACTAGGCCTGAAGGGAGCCCACGTCCATTTGAAGACCCATCCACCTGCATGACACAGGACTTAAAGGAGAGAAACCCTCTGCACAACGTGTTCCCCGCTGTACAGGAAGGCACGTTCCACCTCTTTCCTTGCACACAATGTTTAACAAGCTGCTTCCAACCTTACGAAAAGAGATGGTAGTCGAAGGACGGCAACACTCTAGATTTGTTCTTAGAGTTAAAGAAACGAGTGCCATCTTCCTTAGGCTTGCTCACATCATCCATTTCCATACATCGTTCTTCATGTCACGACTGTAGGCACATTCGCCACGGAGAGTTAAGTCTAGACCATGTCCCTTACGCGTTCACACCCGCTAGGGAAAACACTTTCATCGCACTGAAACCATAGGACAGCTGAGGGAAGCCTACTTCAGAAGAGGTTTCTCCAGCACCGTCACAGGGCCCATTCAAGATGCCTTCACCGTTTCATGCTAAAGTGCTTCTCATCCTTACGTGTATGGCTTTCCTGATGGATTTCCTTCTCACAATGAAAACCTTGACACGTTCCATCTGTTCTCTCTCCTACTCTTGAAAACACTTCCCACGGAACAAGATTCGAATGGGGACAGACATTCTACACTAAGTATGTCTGTGGGACAGGCACGGGGCACATTCCTTGCGATTTCACACTTTACATTGGAAAAGTCTACCATGTTCAGGGTGAGATGTTAGTAGAAACACGGTTTCTCTGCAGTGGTGTTTCTTCAGACTGATTAGTACTCCCTTGGTTTAGGATTCAACACATACGTTCTGTGAGTATGAATTCCCCGCGAACCCAGGTGGGAGCTCGAAGTCGCGTTTGAGATAGACTTGGTTCTCACAGATTTGTGTATGCCTTTCCTCTGCCTAACTCGCATACTTTGGAAGACGCTTCTATCTTCGTGACCCATGCATGGTGTTCGTTGAGAAAAGCCCTCCGTAAGAAGTTGTTCCGCGAGTAAGGTCGATCACGCTTCCCCTCTGCTTTCTTTCACACTTTGCCTCAAGCCGCTTCGTTTCTTAGCAGAGGAGGTGGCAGTCGAAAGACCGCACCTCCACAGCGCTGTTTTGTAGACCCAAGTGTATAGCACATTCCTTACGCTTCCTCTCATTTCCAGACATACACCTCTCTAGGAGACAACGAGTGTTTTGCTTATGCTTCTCTCTACCGAAACAAGATCTGAGTTGGGAGAAGCTTTCGACACGACTTCTTTCTCAAGCAGCGCTATATGGCCCAGTACCTGTGCCTTCGCTGTGACCGTTGGAACGTTCTTCCATCTTCTTCCCAGTAGATGGCAGTAGAAGGACTATCTCCCTCTACCGTGTTGTTCCTTGAGAGGTGAGTGTAAGGCACTGACACATATAGCTCAGAAGGCTTCATTCTTCCCGAACCAAGATGTGAGCTCGAAATCAGTTTTCACATGCCGTTGTTTCTCTGAGTTCAGCGTAAGGCTCTGCTGAGGCTAGCTCGCCTACATTTGAAGGCCTTCCAACTTCATGACAGAAGCCTTCACACTTGGTGTAAAGCCGCTTCGATCCTTAGGAAAGCAGAAGGGAGTCGAAGGACCGCTCCTCCACAGCATTGTTCTTGAAGAATTAATTGCAGAGCTCGTTGCTTATGCTTCCTCCGATTTCCATACACACACCTCTATAGGGGACAACTTGTGAGTTGGTGATAACATTCGACCCACATTTTTCTTTACAATTCAGCCTATGGCATTTTCCTTACGCTTTCACGCAAAGAACTGAAAATGTTTCTAGCTTCCTGAAACAAGATCTGAGTAGGGAGAAACTTTCGACACAACTTCTTTCTCAAGCAGTGGTACCTGACACAGATTTGTGCCTTCACTGCGAACGTTGGAAATTGCTTCCATCTTCATCCCTGTAGGTGGTAGTGGAAAGACTATTTCCCTGCAGCTTTGTTTCTTGAGAGGTGAGTATAAGAACCTTCCCTTAGAGAGCAACACATATATCTCCAAGGGCTTCTATCTTCAAGAACCAAGATGTTCGCACGAAAACCTGTTTGACGAGGCCTTCTTTCTCAGAGTTCAGTGTAAGGCTACCAGGCCTGAAGGGAGCCCACGTCCATTTGAAGCCCCATCCACCTGCATGACACAGGACTTAAAGGAGAGAAGCTCTCTGCACAACGTGTTTCCCGATGTACAGGAATGCGCGTTCCACCTCTTTCCTTGCACACAAGGTTTAACAAGCTGCTTCCTTCCTTACTAAAAGAGATGGTAGTCGAAGGACGGCAACAAAATAGATTTGTTCTTAGAGTTAAACAAACGTATGCCATCTTCCTTAGGCTTGCTCACATCATCCATTTCCATACATTGTTCTTCATGTCATGACTGTAGGCACATTCGACACGGAGAGTTAAGTCTAGCCCATGTCCCTTGCGCCTTCACCCCCACTACGGAAAACATTTTCATCTCACTGAAACCATAGGACACCTGAGGGAAGCCTACTTCAGAAGAGGTTTCTCCAGCACCGTCACAGGGCCCTTTCAAGATGCCTTCTCCGTTTCATGCTAAAGTTCTTCTCATTCTTACGTGTATGGCTTTCCTAATGGATTTCTTTCTCACAGTGAAAACCTTGACACGTTCCATCTGCTCTCTCTCCTACTCTTGAAAACACTTCTCACAGAACAAGGTTCGAATGGGGACAGACATTCTACAGTAAGTATGTCTGTGGGACAGGCACGGGGCACATTCCTTGCGATTTCACACTTACATGGGTAACGTCTACCATGTTCAGGGAAGATGTTAGTAGAAACACGGTTTCTCTGCAGTGGTGTTTCTTCAGACTGCATAGTACTCCCTTTGTTTAGGATTCAGCCCATACGTTTTGTGACTATGAATTCCTCGCGAACCCAGATGGGAGCTCGAAGTCGCGTTTGAGATGGACTTGCTTCGCAGAGATTCATGTATGCCTTTCCTTTGGCGAAGTCACATACATTTGAAAACCCTTCCCTCTTCGTGACCCATGGTGTTCCTTGAGAAAAGCCCTCCATAAGAAGTTGTTCGGCGACTAAGGTATGTCTCTCTTCCTTCCCCTCCGTACTCTTTCACACTTTGCTTCAAGCCGCTTCGTTCCTTAGCAAAGCAGATGGCAGTCGAAGGACCGCACCGCCACAGCGTTGTTTCTTCGACTTAAGTGTATCACACGTCCCTTATGCTTCCTCCTATTTCCAGACACACACCTCTCTAGGGGACTACTAGTGGGTTGGTTGTCACATTCGACCCACATTTTTCTTCACAATTCAGCGTGTGGCGTTTTCCTGGTGTTTTCAAACAAAGTACTGACAAGGCTTCTATCTTCCCGAAACAAGATCTGAGTTGGGAGAGGCTTTCGATACAAGTTCGTTCTCAAGCAGTGGTATATGGCACAGTATTTGTGCCTTCGCTTTTAACGTCGGGACTTTCCTCCATTTTCTTCCCTGTAGATGGTAGTGGAAAGGCGATTTCTCTACCGTTTTGTTCCTTGAGAGCTGAGTGTTAGACACTTACACCTATATCTCCAAAGGCTTCACGCTTCCCGAACCAAGAGGTTAGCAGGAAATCCTGTTGGACGTGGCCTTGTTTCTCTGAGTTCAGTGGAAGGCGCTGCTGAGGCGAGCTCGCGTACATTTGAAGGCCCTTCCAACTTCATGACACAAGACTTTCGTGCAGAGAAACCCTCCACACAACGTGTTCCTCACCGTAGTGTACCGCGCTTTCCGTCTCTTTCCTTTTACACTACGTTGTAAAAAGGTGCTTCCATCCGTAGGGAAAGAGCTGGTCGTCGAAGGACGGCAAACCTCTAGATTTGTTCTTAGAGTTAACCATGGGTAGGCAATCCTCCTTATGCTTCCTCACATAATACATATCCATACTCATCCTTCCTCATGGAACGGCCGCACTTCCACAGCGGTGTTTTGTAGAAATAAGTGTATAGCACTTTCCTTACGCTTCCTCCGATTTACAGACACACACCTCTATAGGGGACAACTTGTGACTTGGTGGTAACATTCGACCCACATTTTTCTTCACAATTCAGCCTATGGCATTTTCCTTGCGCTTTCACGCGAAGAACTGAAAACACTTCTAGCTTCCTGAAACAAGATCTGAGGAGGGAGAAACTTTCGACACAACTTCTTTCTCAAGCAGTGGTACATGACACAGTATTTGTGCCTTCACTGCGAACGTTGGAAATTGCTTCCATCTTCGTCCCTGTAGGTGGTAGTGGAAAGACTATTTCCCTGCAGCTTTGTTTCTTGAGAGGTGAGTATAAGAACCTTCCCTTAGAGAGCAGCACATATATCTCCAAGGGCTTCTATCTTCAAGAACCAAGATGTTCGCACGAAAACCTGTTTGACGAGGCCTTCTTTCTCAGAGTTCAGTGTAAGGCTACTAGGCCTGAAGGGAGCCCACGTCCATTTGAAGACCCATCCACCTGCATGACACAGGACTTAAAGGAGAGAAACCCTCTGCACAACGTGTTCCCCGCTGTACAGGAAGGCACGTTCCACCTCTTTCCTTGCACACAATGTTTAACAAGCTGCTTCCAACCTTACGAAAAGAGATGGTAGTCGAAGGACGGCAACACTCTAGATTTGTTCTTAGAGTTAAAGAAACGAGTGCCATCTTCCTTAGGCTTGCTCACATCATCCATTTCCATACATCGTTCTTCATGTCACGACTGTAGGCACATTCGCCACGGAGAGTTAAGTCTAGACCATGTCCCTTACGCGTTCACACCCGCTAGGGAAAACACTTTCATCGCACTGAAACCATAGGACAGCTGAGGGAAGCCTACTTCAGAAGAGGTTTCTCCAGCACCGTCACAGGGCCCATTCAAGATGCCTTCACCGTTTCATGCTAAAGTGCTTCTCATCCTTACGTGTATGGCTTTCCTGATGGATTTCCTTCTCACAATGAAAACCTTGACACGTTCCATCTGTTCTCTCTCCTACTCTTGAAAACACTTCCCACGGAACAAGATTCGAATGGGGACAGACATTCTACACTAAGTATGTCTGTGGGACAGGCACGGGGCACATTCCTTGCGATTTCACACTTTACATTGGAAAAGTCTACCATGTTCAGGGTGAGATGTTAGTAGAAACACGGTTTCTCTGCAGTGGTGTTTCTTCAGACTGATTAGTACTCCCTTGGTTTAGGATTCAACACATACGTTCTGTGAGTATGAATTCCTCGCGAACCCAGGTGGGAGCTCGAAGTCGCGTTTGAGATAGACTTGGTTCTCACAGATTTGTGTATGCCTTTCCTCTGCCTAACTCGCATACTTTGGAAGACGCTTCTATCTTCGTGACCCATGCATGGTGTTCGTTGAGAAAAGCCCTCCGTAAGAAGTTGTTCCGCGAGTAAGGTCGATCACGCTTCCCCTCTGCTTTCTTTCACACTTTGCCTCAAGCCGCTTCGTTTCTTAGCAGAGGAGGTGGCAGTCGAAAGACCGCACCTCCACAGCGCTGTTTTGTAGACCCAAGTGTATAGCACATTCCTTACGCTTCCTCTCATTTCCAGACATACACCTCTCTAGGAGACAACGAGTGTTTTGCTTATGCTTCTCTCTACCGAAACAAGATCTGAGTTGGGAGAAGCTTTCGACACGACTTCTTTCTCAAGCAGCGCTATATGGCCCAGTACCTGTGCCTTCGCTGTGACCGTTGGAACGTTCTTCCATCTTCTTCCCAGTAGATGGCAGTAGAAGGACTATCTCCCTCTACCGTGTTGTTCCTTGAGAGGTGAGTGTAAGGCACTGACACATATAGCTCAGAAGGCTTCATTCTTCCCGAACCAAGATGTGAGCTCGAAATCAGTTTTCACATGCCGTTGTTTCTCTGAGTTCAGCGTAAGGCTCTGCTGAGGCTAGCTCGCCTACATTTGAAGGCCTTCCAACTTCATGACAGAAGCCTTCACACTTGGTGTAAAGCCGCTTCGATCCTTAGGAAAGCAGAAGGGAGTCGAAGGACCGCTCCTCCACAGCATTGTTCTTGAAGAATTAATTGCAGAGCTCGTTATTTATGCTTCCTCCGATTTCCATACACACACCTCTATAGGGGACAACTTGTGAGTTGGTGATAACATTCGACCCACATTTTTCTTTACAATTCAGCCTATGGCATTTTCCTTACGCTTTCACGCAAAGAACTGAAAATGTTTCTAGCTTCCTGAAACAAGATCTGAGTAGGGAGAAACTTTCGACACAACTTCTTTCTCAAGCAGTGGTACCTGACACAGATTTGTGCCTTCACTGCGAACGTTGGAAATTGCTTCCATCTTCATCCCTGTAGGTGGTAGTGGAAAGACTATTTCCCTGCAGCTTTGTTTCTTGAGAGGTGAGTATAAGAACCTTCCCTTAGAGAGCAACACATATATCTCCAAGGGCTTCTATCTTCAAGAACCAAGATGTTCGCACGAAAACCTGTTTGACGAGGCCTTCTTTCTCAGAGTTCAGTGTAAGGCTACCAGGCCTGAAGGGAGCCCACGTCCATTTGAAGCCCCATCCACCTGCATGACACAGGACTTAAAGGAGAGAAGCTCTCTGCACAACGTGTTTCCCGATGTACAGGAATGCACGTTCCACCTCTTTCCTTGCACACAAGGTTTAACAAGCTGCTTCCTTCCTTACTAAAAGAGATGGTAGTCGAAGGACGGCAACAAAATAGATTTGTTCTTAGAGTTAAACAAACGTATGCCATCTTCCTTAGGCTTGCTCACATCATCCATTTCCATACATTGTTCTTCATGTCATGACTGTAGGCACATTCGACACGGAGAGTTAAGTCTAGCCCATGTCCCTTGCGCCTTCACCCCCACTACGGAAAACATTTTCATCTCACTGAAACCATAGGACACCTGAGGGAAGCCTACTTCAGAAGAGGTTTCTCCAGCACCGTCACAGGGCCCTTTCAAGATGCCTTCTCCGTTTCATGCTAAAGTTCTTCTCATTCTTACGTGTATGGCTTTCCTAATGGATTTCTTTCTCACAATGAAAACCTTGACACGTTCCATCTGCTCTCTCTCCTACTCTTGAAAACACTTCTCACAGAACAAGGTTCGAATGGGGACAGACATTCTACAGTAAGTATGTCTGTGGGACAGGCACGGGGCACATTCCTTGCGATTTCACACTTACATGGGTAACGTCTACCATGTTCAGGGAAGATGTTAGTAGAAACACGGTTTCTCTGCAGTGGTGTTTCTTCAGACTGCATAGTACTCCCTTTGTTTAGGATTCAGCCCATACGTTTTGTGACTATGAATTCCTCGCGAACCCAGATGGGAGCTCGAAGTCGCGTTTGAGATGGACTTGCTTCGCAGAGATTCATGTATGCCTTTCCTTTGGCGAAGTCACATACATTTGAAAACCCTTCCCTCTTCGTGACCCATGGTGTTCGTTGAGAAAAGCCCTCCATAAGAAGTTGTTCGGCGACTAAGGTATGTCTCTCTTCCTTCCCCTCCGTACTCTTTCACACTTTGCTTCAAGCCGCTTCGTTCCTTAGCAAAGCAGATGGCAGTCGAAGGACCGCACCGCCACAGCGTTGTTTCTTCGACTTAAGTGTATCACACGTCCCTTATGCTTCCTCCTATTTCCAGACACACACCTCTCTAGGGGACTACTAGTGGGTTGGTTGTCACATTCGACCCACATTTTTCTTCACAATTCAGCGTGTGGCGTTTTCCTGGTGTTTTCAAACAAAGTACTGACAAGGCTTCTATCTTCCCGAAACAAGATCTGAGTTGGGAGAGGCTTTCGATACAAGTTCGTTCTCAAGCAGTGGTATATGGCACAGTATTTGTGCCTTCGCTTTTAACGTCGGGACTTTCCTCCATTTTCTTCCCTGTAGATGGTAGTGGAAAGGCGATTTCTCTACCGTTTTGTTCCTTGAGAGCTGAGTGTTAGACACTTACACCTATATCTCCAAAGGCTTCACGCTTCCCGAACCAAGAGGTTAGCAGGAAATCCTGTTGGACGTGGCCTTGTTTCTCTGAGTTCAGTGGAAGGCGCTGCTGAGGCGAGCTCGCGTACATTTGAAGGCCCTTCCAACTTCATGACACAAGACTTTCGTGCAGAGAAACCCTCCACACAACGTGTTCCTCACCGTAGTGTACCGCGCTTTCCGTCTCTTTCCTTTTACACTACGTTGTAAAAAGGTGCTTCCATCCGTAGGGAAAGAGCTGGTCGTCGAAGGACGGCAAACCTCTAGATTTGTTCTTAGAGTTAACCATGGGTAGGCAATCCTCCTTATGCTTCCTCACATAATACATATCCATACTCATCCTTCCTCATGGAACGGCCGCACTTCCACAGCGGTGTTTTGTAGAAATAAGTGTATAGCACTTTCCTTACGCTTCCTCCGATTTACAGACACACACCTCTATAGGGGACAACTTGTGACTTGGTGGTAACATTCGACCCACATTTTTCTTCACAATTCAGCCTATGGCATTTTCCTTGCGCTTTCACGCGAAGAACTGAAAACACTTCTAGCTTCCTGAAACAAGATCTGAGGAGGGAGAAACTTTCGACACAACTTCTTTCTCAAGCAGTGGTACATGACACAGTATTTGTGCCTTCACTGCGAACGTTGGAAATTGCTTCCATCTTCGTCCCTGTAGGTGGTAGTGGAAAGACTATTTCCCTGCAGCTTTGTTTCTTGAGAGGTGAGTATAAGAACCTTCCCTTAGAGAGCAGCACATATATCTCCAAGGGCTTCTATCTTCAAGAACCAAGATGTTCGCACGAAAACCTGTTTGACGAGGCCTTCTTTCTCAGAGTTCAGTGTAAGGCTACTAGGCCTGAAGGGAGCCCACGTCCATTTGAAGACCCATCCACCTGCATGACACAGGACTTAAAGGAGAGAAACCCTCTGCACAACGTGTTCCCCGCTGTACAGGAAGGCACGTTCCACCTCTTTCCTTGCACACAATGTTTAACAAGCTGCTTCCAACCTTACGAAAAGAGATGGTAGTCGAAGGACGGCAACACTCTAGATTTGTTCTTAGAGTTAAAGAAACGAGTGCCATCTTCCTTAGGCTTGCTCACATCATCCATTTCCATACATCGTTCTTCATGTCACGACTGTAGGCACATTCGCCACGGAGAGTTAAGTCTAGACCATGTCCCTTACGCGTTCACACCCGCTAGGGAAAACACTTTCATCGCACTGAAACCATAGGACAGCTGAGGGAAGCCTACTTCAGAAGAGGTTTCTCCAGCACCGTCACAGGGCCCATTCAAGATGCCTTCACCGTTTCATGCTAAAGTGCTTCTCATCCTTACGTGTATGGCTTTCCTGATGGATTTCCTTCTCACAATGAAAACCTTGACACGTTCCATCTGTTCTCTCTCCTACTCTTGAAAACACTTCCCACGGAACAAGATTCGAATGGGGACAGACATTCTACACTAAGTATGTCTGTGGGACAGGCACGGGGCACATTCCTTGCGATTTCACACTTTACATTGGAAAAGTCTACCATGTTCAGGGTGAGATGTTAGTAGAAACACGGTTTCTCTGCAGTGGTGTTTCTTCAGACTGATTAGTACTCCCTTGGTTTAGGATTCAACACATACGTTCTGTGAGTATGAATTCCTCGCGAACCCAGGTGGGAGCTCGAAGTCGCGTTTGAGATAGACTTGGTTCTCACAGATTTGTGTATGCCTTTCCTCTGCCTAACTCGCATACTTTGGAAGACGCTTCTATCTTCGTGACCCATGCATGGTGTTCGTTGAGAAAAGCCCTCCGTAAGAAGTTGTTCCGCGAGTAAGGTCGATCACGCTTCCCCTCTGCTTTCTTTCACACTTTGCCTCAAGCCGCTTCGTTTCTTAGCAGAGGAGGTGGCAGTCGAAAGACCGCACCTCCACAGCGCTGTTTTGTAGACCCAAGTGTATAGCACATTCCTTACGCTTCCTCTCATTTCCAGACATACACCTCTCTAGGAGACAACGAGTGTTTTGCTTATGCTTCTCTCTACCGAAACAAGATCTGAGTTGGGAGAAGCTTTCGACACGACTTCTTTCTCAAGCAGCGCTATATGGCCCAGTACCTGTGCCTTCGCTGTGACCGTTGGAACGTTCTTCCATCTTCTTCCCAGTAGATGGCAGTAGAAGGACTATCTCCCTCTACCGTGTTGTTCCTTGAGAGGTGAGTGTAAGGCACTGACACATATAGCTCAGAAGGCTTCATTCTTCCCGAACCAAGATGTGAGCTCGAAATCAGTTTTCACATGCCGTTGTTTCTCTGAGTTCAGCGTAAGGCTCTGCTGAGGCTAGCTCGCCTACATTTGAAGGCCTTCCAACTTCATGACAGAAGCCTTCACACTTGGTGTAAAGCCGCTTCGATCCTTAGGAAAGCAGAAGGGAGTCGAAGGACCGCTCCTCCACAGCATTGTTCTTGAAGAATTAATTGCAGAGCTCGTTGCTTATGCTTCCTCCGATTTCCATACACACACCTCTATAGGGGACAACTTGTGAGTTGGTGATAACATTCGACCCACATTTTTCTTTACAATTCAGCCTATGGCATTTTCCTTACGCTTTCACGCAAAGAACTGAAAATGTTTCTAGCTTCCTGAAACAAGATCTGAGTAGGGAGAAACTTTCGACACAACTTCTTTCTCAAGCAGTGGTACCTGACACAGATTTGTGCCTTCACTGCGAACGTTGGAAATTGCTTCCATCTTCATCCCTGTAGGTGGTAGTGGAAAGACTATTTCCCTGCAGCTTTGTTTCTTGAGAGGTGAGTATAAGAACCTTCCCTTAGAGAGCAACACATATATCTCCAAGGGCTTCTATCTTCAAGAACCAAGATGTTCGCACGAAAACCTGTTTGACGAGGCCTTCTTTCTCAGAGTTCAGTGTAAGGCTACCAGGCCTGAAGGGAGCCCACGTCCATTTGAAGCCCCATCCACCTGCATGACACAGGACTTAAAGGAGAGAAGCTCTCTGCACAACGTGTTTCCCGATGTACAGGAATGCGCGTTCCACCTCTTTCCTTGCACACAAGGTTTAACAAGCTGCTTCCTTCCTTACTAAAAGAGATGGTAGTCGAAGGACGGCAACAAAATAGATTTGTTCTTAGAGTTAAACAAACGTATGCCATCTTCCTTAGGCTTGCTCACATCCTCCATTTCCATACATCGTTCTTCATGTCATGACTGTAGGCACATTCGACACGGAGAGTTAAGTCTAGCCCATGTCCGTTACGCCTTCACACCCACTACGGAAAACATTTTCATCTCACTGAAACCATAGGACACCTGAGGGAAGCCTACTTCAGAAGAGGTTTCTCCAGCACCGTCACAGGGCCCTTTCAAGATGCCTTCTCCGTTTCATGCTAAAGTTCTTCTCATTCTTAACGTGTATGGCTTTCCTAATGGATTTCTTTCTCACAACGAAAACCTTGACACGTTCCATCTGCTCTCTCTCCTACTCTTGAAAACACTTCTCACAGAACAAGGTTCGAATGGGGACAGACATTCTACAGTAAGTATGTCTGTGGGACAGGCACGGGGCACATTCCTTGCGATTTCACACTTACATGGGTAACGTCTACCATGTTCAGGGAAGATGTTAGTAGAAACACGGTTTCTCTGCAGTGGTGTTTCTTCAGACTGCATAGTACTCCCTTTGCTTAGGATTCAACCCATACGTTTTGTGACTATGAATTCCTCGCGAACCCAGATGGGAGCTCGAAGTCGCGTTTGAGATGGACTTGCTTCGCAGAGATTCATGTATGCCTTTCCTTTGGCGAAGTCACATACATTTGAAAACCCTTCCCTCTTCGTGACCCATGGTGTTCGTTGAGAAAAGCCCTCCATAAGAAGTTGTTCGGCGACTAAGGTATGTCTCTCTTCCTTCCCCTCCGTACTCTTTCACACTTTGCTTCAAGCCGCTTCGTTCCTTAGCAAAGCAGATGGCAGTCGAAGGACCGCACCGCCACAGCGTTGTTTCTTCGACTTAAGTGTATCACACGTCCCTTATGCTTCCTCCTATTTCCAGACACACACCTCTCTAGGGGACTACTAGTGGGTTGGTTGTCACATTCGACCCACATTTTTCTTCACAATTCAGCGTGTGGCGTTTTCCTGGTGTTTTCAAACAAAGTACTGACAAGGCTTCTATCTTCCCGAAACAAGATCTGAGTTGGGAGAGGCTTTCGATACAAGTTCGTTCTCAAGCAGTGGTATATGGCACAGTATTTGTGCCTTCGCTTTTAACGTCGGGACTTTCCTCCATTTTCTTCCCTGTAGATGGTAGTGGAAAGGCGATTTCTCTACCGTTTTGTTCCTTGAGAGCTGAGTGTTAGACACTTACACCTATATCTCCAAAGGCTTCACGCTTCCCGAACCAAGAGGTTAGCAGGAAATCCTGTTGGACGTGGCCTTGTTTCTCTGAGTTCAGTGGAAGGCGCTGCTGAGGCGAGCTCGCGTACATTTGAAGGCCCTTCCAACTTCATGACACAAGACTTTCGTGCAGAGAAACCCTCCACACAACGTGTTCCTCACCGTAGTGTACCGCGCTTTCCGTCTCTTTCCTTTTACACTACGTTGTAAAAAGGTGCTTCCATCCGTAGGGAAAGAGCTGGTCGTCGAAGGACGGCAAACCTCTAGATTTGTTCTTAGAGTTAACCATGGGTAGGCAATCCTCCTTATGCTTCCTCACATAATACATATCCATACTCATCCTTCCTCATGGAACGGCCGCACTTCCACAGCGTTGTTTTGTAGAAATAAGTGTATAGCACTTTCCTTACGCTTCCTCCGATTTACAGACACACACCTCTATAGGGGACAACTTGTGACTTGGTGGTAACATTCGACCCACATTTTTCTTCACAATTCAGCCTATGGCATTTTCCTTGCCCTTTCACGCGAAGAACTGAAAACACTTCTAGCTTCCTGAAACAAGATCTGAGTAGGGAGAAACTTTCGACACAACTTCTTTCTCAAGCAGTGGTACATGACACAGTATTTGTGCCTTCACTGCGAACGTTGGAAATTGCTTCCATCTTCGTCCCTGTAGGTGGTAGTGCAAAGATCATTTCCCTGCAGCTTTGTTTCTTGAGAGGTGAGTATAAGAACCCTCCCTTAGAGAGCAGCACATATATCTCCAAGGGCTTCTATCTTCAAGAACCAAGATGTTCGCACGAAAACCTGTTTGACGAGGCCTTCTTTCTCAGAGTTCAGTGTAAGGCTACTAGGCCTGAAGGGAGCCCACGTCCATTTGAAGACCCATCCACCTGCATGACACAGGACTTAAAGGAGAGAAACCCTCTGCACAACGTGTTCCCCGCTGTACAGGAAGGCACGTTCCACCTCTTTCCTTGCACACAAGGTTTAACAAGCTGCTTCCTACCTTACGAAAAGAGATGGTAGTCGAAGGACGGCAACAATATAGATTTGTTCTTAGAGTTAAACAAACGTATGCCATCTTCCTTAGGCTTGCTCACATCCTCCATTTCCATACATCGTTCTTCATGTCACGACTGTAGGCACATTCGACACGGAGAGTTAAGTCTACTCCATGTCCCTTACGCCTTCACACCCACTAGGGAAAACACTTTCATCTCACTGAAACCGTTGCACAGCTGAGGGAAGCCTACCTCAGAAGAGGTTTCTCCAGCACCGTCACAGGGCCCATTCAAGATGCCTTCACCGTTTCATGCTAAAGTGCTTCTCATCCTTACGTGTGTGGCTTTCCTGATGGATTTCCTTCTCACAATGAAAACCTTGACACGTTCCATCTGCTCTCTCTCCTACTCTTGAAAACACTTCCCACAGAACAAGATTCGAATGGGGACAGAGATTCTACAGTAAGTATGTCTGTGGGACAGGCACGGGGCACATTCCTTGCGATTTCACACTTTGCATTGGATAAGTCCACCATGTCCAGGGTGAGATGCTAGTAGAAACCCGGTGTCTCTGCAGTGGTGTTTCTTCCGACTGAATAGTACTCCCTTTGTTTAGGATTCAACACATACGTTTTGTGACTGTGAATTCCTCGCGAACACAGATGGGAGCTCGAAGTCGCGTTTGAGATAGACTTGGTTCGCAGAGATTCGTGTATGCCTTTCCTCTGCCTAACTCGCATACTTTGGAAGACGCTTCTATCTTCGTGACCCATGCATGGTGTTCTTTGAGAGAAGCCCTCCATAAGATGTTGTTCCGCGAGTAAGGTAGATCACGCTTCCCCTCTGCTTTCTTTCACACTTTGCATCAAGCCGCTTCGTTTCTTAGCAGAGGAGGTGGCAGTCGAAGGACCGCACCTCCACAGCGTTGATTTGTAGAACTAAGTGTATAGCACGTTCCTTACACTTCCTCCCATTTCCAGACACACACCTCTATAGGGGACAACTTGTGACTTGGTGGTAACATTCGACCGACATTTTTCTTCACTCTTCAGCCTATGGCATTTTCCTTACGCTTTCAGGCGAAAAACTGAAAATGCTTCTAGCTTCCTGAAACAAGATCTGAGTAGGGAGAAACGTTCGACACAACTTCTTTCTCAAGCTGTGGTACATGACACAGTATTTGTGCCTTCACTGCGAACGTTGGAAATTGCTTCCATATTCTTCCCTGTAGGCGGTAGTGGAAAGACTATTTCCCTGCAGTTTTGTTTCTTGAGAGGTGAGTATAAGAACCTTCCCTTAGAGAGCAACACATATATCTCCAAGGGCTTCTATCTTCAAGATCCAAGATGTTCGCACGACAGCCTGTTTGACGTGGCCTTGTTTCTCAGAGTTCAGTGTAAGGCTACTAGGCCTGAGGCGAGCCCACGTCCATTTGAAGACCCATCCACCCGCATGACACAGGACTTAAAGGAGAGAAACCCTCCGCACACCGTGTTACCCGCTGTACAGGATCGCGGGTTCCAACTATTTTCTTGCACACAAGGTTTAACAAGCTGCTTCCAAACTTACGAAAAGAGATGGTAGTCGAAGGACGGCAACAAAATAGATTTGTTCTTAGAGTTAAACAAACGTATGCCATCTTCCTTAGGCTTGCTCACATCCTCCATTTCCATACATCGTTCTTCATGTCATGACTGTAGGCACATTCGACACGGAGAGTTAAGTCTAGCCCATGTCCGTTACGCCTTCACACCCACTACGGAAAACATTTTCATCTCACTGAAACCATAGGACACCTGAGGGAAGCCTACTTCAGAAGAGGTTTCTCCAGCACCGTCACAGGGCCCTTTCAAGATGCCTTCTCCGTTTCATGCTAAAGTTCTTCTCATTCTTAACGTGTATGGCTTTCCTAATGGATTTCTTTCTCACAACGAAAACCTTGACACGTTCCATCTGCTCTCTCTCCTACTCTTGAAAACACTTCTCACAGAACAAGGTTCGAATGGGGACAGACATTCTACAGTAAGTATGTCTGTGGGACAGGCACGGGGCACATTCCTTGCGATTTCACACTTACATGGGTAACGTCTACCATGTTCAGGGAAGATGTTAGTAGAAACACGGTTTCTCTGCAGTGGTGTTTCTTCAGACTGCATAGTACTCCCTTTGCTTAGGATTCAACCCATACGTTTTGTGACTATGAATTCCTCGCGAACCCAGATGGGAGCTCGAAGTCGCGTTTGAGATGGACTTGCTTCGCAGAGATTCATGTATGCCTTTCCTTTGGCGAAGTCACATACATTTGAAAACACTTCCCTCTTCGTGACCCATGGTGTTCGTTGAGAAAAGCCCTCCATAAGAAGTTGTTCGACGACTAAGGTATGTCTCTCTTCCTTCCCCTCCGTACTCTTTCACACTTTGCTTCAAGCCGCTTCGTTCCTTAGCAAAGCAGATGGCAGTCGAAGGACCGCACCGCCACAGCGTTGTTTCTTCGACTTAAGTGTATCACACGTCCCTTATGCTTCCTCCTATTTCCAGACACACACCTCTCTAGGGGACTACTAGTGGGTTGGTTGTCACATTCGACCCACATTTTTCTTCACAATTCAGCGTGTGGCGTTTTCCTGGTGTTTTCAAACAAAGTACTGACAAGGCTTCTATCTTCCCGAAACAAGATCTGAGTTGGGAGAGGCTTTCGATACAAGTTCGTTCTCAAGCAGTGGTATATGGCACAGTATTTGTGCCTTCGCTTTTAACGTCGGGACTTTCCTCCATTTTCTTCCCTGTAGATGGTAGTGGAAAGGCGATTTCTCTACCGTTTTGTTCCTTGAGAGCTGAGTGTCAGACAGGTACACCTATATCTCCAAAGGCTTCACGCTCCCCGAACCAAGAGGTTAGCAGGAAATCCTGTTGGACGTGGCCTTGTTTCTCTGAGTTCAGTGGAAGGCGCTGCTGAGGCGAGCTCGCGTACATTTGAAGGCCCTTCCAACTTCATGACACAAGACTTTCGTGCAGAGAAACCCTCCACACAACGTGTTCCTCACCGTAGTGTACCGCGCTTTCCGTCTCTTTCCTTTTGCACTACGTTGTAAAAAGGTGCTTCCATCCGTAGGGAAAGAGCTGGTCGTCGAAGGACGGCAAACCTCTAGATTTGTTCTTAAAGTTAACCATGGGTAGGCAATCCTCCTTATGCTTCCTCACATAATACATATCCATACTCATCCTTCCTCATGGAACGACCGCACTTCCACAGCGTTGTTTTGTAGAAATAAGTGTATAGCACTTTCCTTACGCTTCCTCCGATTTACAGACACACACCTCTATAGGGGACAACTTGTGACTTGGTGGTAACATTCGACCCACATTTTTCTTCACAATTCAGCCTATGGCATTTTCCTTGCCCTTTCACGCGAAGAACTGAAAACACTTCTAGCTTCCTGAAACAAGATCTGAGTAGGGAGAAACTTTCGACACAACTTCTTTCTCAAGCAGTGGTACATGACACAGTATTTGTGCCTTCACTGCGAACGTTGGAAATTGCTTCCATCTTCGTCCCTGTAGGTGGTAGTGCAAAGATCATTTCCCTGCAGCTTTGTTTCTTGAGAGGTGAGTATAAGAACCCTCCCTTAGAGAGCAGCACATATATCTCCAAGGGCTTCTATCTTCAAGAACCAAGATGTTCGCACGAAAACCTGTTTGACGAGGCCTTCTTTCTCAGAGTTCAGTGTAAGGCTACTAGGCCTGAAGGGAGCCCACGTCCATTTGAAGACCCATCCACCTGCATGACACAGGACTTAAAGGAGAGAAACCCTCTGCACAACGTGTTCCCCGCTGTACAGGAAGGCACGTTCCACCTCTTTCCTTGCACACAAGGTTTAACAAGCTGCTTCCTACCTTACGAAAAGAGATGGTAGTCGAAGGACGGCAACAATATAGATTTGTTCTTAGAGTTAAACAAACGTATGCCATCTTCCTTAGGCTTGCTCACATCCTCCATTTCCATACATCGTTCTTCATGTCACGACTGTAGGCACATTCGACACGGAGAGTTAAGTCTACTCCATGTCCCTTACGCCTTCACACCCACTAGGGAAAACACTTTCATCTCACTGAAACCGTTGCACAGCTGAGGGAAGCCTACCTCAGAAGAGGTTTCTCCAGCACCGTCACAGGGCCCATTCAAGATGCCTTCACCGTTTCATGCTAAAGTGCTTCTCATCCTTACGTGTGTGGCTTTCCTGATGGATTTCCTTCTCACAATGAAAACCTTGACACGTTCCATCTGCTCTCTCTCCTACTCTTGAAAACACTTCCCACAGAACAAGATTCGAATGGGGACAGAGATTCTACAGTAAGTATGTCTGTGGGACAGGCACGGGGCACATTCCTTGCGATTTCACACTTTGCATTGGATAAGTCCACCATGTCCAGGGTGAGATGCTAGTAGAAACCCGGTGTCTCTGCAGTGGTGTTTCTTCCGACTGAATAGTACTCCCTTTGTTTAGGATTCAACACATACGTTTTGTGACTGTGAATTCCTCGCGAACACAGATGGGAGCTCGAAGTCGCGTTTGAGATAGACTTGGTTCGCAGAGATTCGTGTATGCCTTTCCTCTGCCTAACTCGCATACTTTGGAAGACGCTTCTATCTTCGTGACCCATGCATGGTGTTCTTTGAGAGAAGCCCTCCATAAGATGTTGTTCCGCGAGTAAGGTAGATCACGCTTCCCCTCTGCTTTCTTTCACACTTTGCATCAAGCCGCTTCGTTTCTTAGCAGAGGAGGTGGCAGTCGAAGGACCGCACCTCCACAGCGTTGATTTGTAGAACTAAGTGTATAGCACGTTCCTTACACTTCCTCCCATTTCCAGACACACACCTCTATAGGGGACAACTTGTGACTTGGTGGTAACATTCGACCGACATTTTTCTTCACTCTTCAGCCTATGGCATTTTCCTTACGCTTTCAGGCGAAAAACTGAAAATGCTTCTAGCTTCCTGAAACAAGATCTGAGTAGGGAGAAACGTTCGACACAACTTCTTTCTCAAGCTGTGGTACATGACACAGTATTTGTGCCTTCACTGCGAACGTTGGAAATTGCTTCCATATTCTTCCCTGTAGGCGGTAGTGGAAAGACTATTTCCCTGCAGTTTTGTTTCTTGAGAGGTGAGTATAAGAACCTTCCCTTAGAGAGCAACACATATATCTCCAAGGGCTTCTATCTTCAAGATCCAAGATGTTCGCACGACAGCCTGTTTGACGTGGCCTTGTTTCTCAGAGTTCAGTGTAAGGCTACTAGGCCTGAGGCGAGCCCACGTCCATTTGAAGACCCATCCACCCGCATGACACAGGACTTAAAGGAGAGAAACCCTCCGCACACCGTGTTACCCGCTGTACAGGATCGCGGGTTCCAACTATTTTCTTGCACACAAGGTTTAACAAGCTGCTTCCAAACTTACGAAAAGAGATGGTAGTCGAAGGACGGCAACAAAATAGATTTGTTCTTAGAGTTAAACAAACGTATGCCATCTTCCTTAGGCTTGCTCACATCCTCCATTTCCATACATCGTTCTTCATGTCATGACTGTAGGCACATTCGACACGGAGAGTTAAGTCTAGCCCATGTCCGTTACGCCTTCACACCCACTACGGAAAACATTTTCATCTCACTGAAACCATAGGACACCTGAGGGAAGCCTACTTCAGAAGAGGTTTCTCCAGCACCGTCACAGGGCCCTTTCAAGATGCCTTCTCCGTTTCATGCTAAAGTTCTTCTCATTCTTAACGTGTATGGCTTTCCTAATGGATTTCTTTCTCACAACGAAAACCTTGACACGTTCCATCTGCTCTCTCTCCTACTCTTGAAAACACTTCTCACAGAACAAGGTTCGAATGGGGACAGACATTCTACAGTAAGTATGTCTGTGGGACAGGCACGGGGCACATTCCTTGCGATTTCACACTTACATGGGTAACGTCTACCATGTTCAGGGAAGATGTTAGTAGAAACACGGTTTCTCTGCAGTGGTGTTTCTTCAGACTGCATAGTACTCCCTTTGCTTAGGATTCAACCCATACGTTTTGTGACTATGAATTCCTCGCGAACCCAGATGGGAGCTCGAAGTCGCGTTTGAGATGGACTTGCTTCGCAGAGATTCATGTATGCCTTTCCTTTGGCGAAGTCACATACATTTGAAAACACTTCCCTCTTCGTGACCCATGGTGTTCGTTGAGAAAAGCCCTCCATAAGAAGTTGTTCGACGACTAAGGTATGTCTCTCTTCCTTCCCCTCCGTACTCTTTCACACTTTGCTTCAAGCCGCTTCGTTCCTTAGCAAAGCAGATGGCAGTCGAAGGACCGCACCGCCACAGCGTTGTTTCTTCGACTTAAGTGTATCACACGTCCCTTATGCTTCCTCCTATTTCCAGACACACACCTCTCTAGGGGACTACTAGTGGGTTGGTTGTCACATTCGACCCACATTTTTCTTCACAATTCAGCGTGTGGCGTTTTCCTGGTGTTTTCAAACAAAGTACTGACAAGGCTTCTATCTTCCCGAAACAAGATCTGAGTTGGGAGAGGCTTTCGATACAAGTTCGTTCTCAAGCAGTGGTATATGGCACAGTATTTGTGCCTTCGCTTTTAACGTCGGGACTTTCCTCCATTTTCTTCCCTGTAGATGGTAGTGGAAAGGCGATTTCTCTACCGTTTTGTTCCTTGAGAGCTGAGTGTCAGACAGGTACACCTATATCTCCAAAGGCTTCACGCTCCCCGAACCAAGAGGTTAGCAGGAAATCCTGTTGGACGTGGCCTTGTTTCTCTGAGTTCAGTGGAAGGCGCTGCTGAGGCGAGCTCGCGTACATTTGAAGGCCCTTCCAACTTCATGACACAAGACTTTCGTGCAGAGAAACCCTCCACACAACGTGTTCCTCACCGTAGTGTACCGCGCTTTCCGTCTCTTTCCTTTTGCACTACGTTGTAAAAAGGTGCTTCCATCCGTAGGGAAAGAGCTGGTCGTCGAAGGACGGCAAACCTCTAGATTTGTTCTTAAAGTTAACCATGGGTAGGCAATCCTCCTTATGCTTCCTCACATAATACATATCCATACTCATCCTTCCTCATGGAACGACCGCACTTCCACAGCGTTGTTTTGTAGAAATAAGTGTATAGCACTTTCCTTACGCTTCCTCCGATTTACAGACACACACCTCTATAGGGGACAACTTGTGACTTGGTGGTAACATTCGACCCACATTTTTCTTCACAATTCAGCCTATGGCATTTTCCTTGCCCTTTCACGCGAAGAACTGAAAACACTTCTAGCTTCCTGAAACAAGATCTGAGTAGGGAGAAACTTTCGACACAACTTCTTTCTCAAGCAGTGGTACATGACACAGTATTTGTGCCTTCACTGCGAACGTTGGAAATTGCTTCCATCTTCGTCCCTGTAGGTGGTAGTGCAAAGATCATTTCCCTGCAGCTTTGTTTCTTGAGAGGTGAGTATAAGAACCCTCCCTTAGAGAGCAGCACATATATCTCCAAGGGCTTCTATCTTCAAGAACCAAGATGTTCGCACGAAAACCTGTTTGACGAGGCCTTCTTTCTCAGAGTTCAGTGTAAGGCTACTAGGCCTGAAGGGAGCCCACGTCCATTTGAAGACCCATCCACCTGCATGACACAGGACTTAAAGGAGAGAAACCCTCTGCACAACGTGTTCCCCGCTGTACAGGAAGGCACGTTCCACCTCTTTCCTTGCACACAAGGTTTAACAAGCTGCTTCCTACCTTACGAAAAGAGATGGTAGTCGAAGGACGGCAACAATATAGATTTGTTCTTAGAGTTAAACAAACGTATGCCATCTTCCTTAGGCTTGCTCACATCCTCCATTTCCATACATCGTTCTTCATGTCACGACTGTAGGCACATTCGACACGGAGAGTTAAGTCTACTCCATGTCCCTTACGCCTTCACACCCACTAGGGAAAACACTTTCATCTCACTGAAACCGTTGCACAGCTGAGGGAAGCCTACCTCAGAAGAGGTTTCTCCAGCACCGTCACAGGGCCCATTCAAGATGCCTTCACCGTTTCATGCTAAAGTGCTTCTCATCCTTACGTGTGTGGCTTTCCTGATGGATTTCCTTCTCACAATGAAAACCTTGACACGTTCCATCTGCTCTCTCTCCTACTCTTGAAAACACTTCCCACAGAACAAGATTCGAATGGGGACAGAGATTCTACAGTAAGTATGTCTGTGGGACAGGCACGGGGCACATTCCTTGCGATTTCACACTTTGCATTGGATAAGTCCACCATGTCCAGGGTGAGATGCTAGTAGAAACCCGGTGTCTCTGCAGTGGTGTTTCTTCCGACTGAATAGTACTCCCTTTGTTTAGGATTCAACACATACGTTTTGTGACTGTGAATTCCTCGCGAACACAGATGGGAGCTCGAAGTCGCGTTTGAGATAGACTTGGTTCGCAGAGATTCGTGTATGCCTTTCCTCTGCCTAACTCGCATACTTTGGAAGACGCTTCTATCTTCGTGACCCATGCATGGTGTTCTTTGAGAGAAGCCCTCCATAAGATGTTGTTCCGCGAGTAAGGTAGATCACGCTTCCCCTCTGCTTTCTTTCACACTTTGCATCAAGCCGCTTCGTTTCTTAGCAGAGGAGGTGGCAGTCGAAGGACCGCACCTCCACAGCGTTGATTTGTAGAACTAAGTGTATAGCACGTTCCTTACACTTCCTCCCATTTCCAGACACACACCTCTATAGGGGACAACTTGTGACTTGGTGGTAACATTCGACCGACATTTTTCTTCACTCTTCAGCCTATGGCATTTTCCTTACGCTTTCAGGCGAAAAACTGAAAATGCTTCTAGCTTCCTGAAACAAGATCTGAGTAGGGAGAAACGTTCGACACAACTTCTTTCTCAAGCTGTGGTACATGACACAGTATTTGTGCCTTCACTGCGAACGTTGGAAATTGCTTCCATATTCTTCCCTGTAGGCGGTAGTGGAAAGACTATTTCCCTGCAGTTTTGTTTCTTGAGAGGTGAGTATAAGAACCTTCCCTTAGAGAGCAACACATATATCTCCAAGGGCTTCTATCTTCAAGATCCAAGATGTTCGCACGACAGCCTGTTTGACGTGGCCTTGTTTCTCAGAGTTCAGTGTAAGGCTACTAGGCCTGAGGCGAGCCCACGTCCATTTGAAGACCCATCCACCCGCATGACACAGGACTTAAAGGAGAGAAACCCTCCGCACACCGTGTTACCCGCTGTACAGGATCGCGGGTTCCAACTATTTTCTTGCACACAAGGTTTAACAAGCTGCTTCCAAACTTACGAAAAGAGATGGTAGTCGAAGGACGGCAACAAAATAGATTTGTTCTTAGAGTTAAACAAACGTATGCCATCTTCCTTAGGCTTGCTCACATCCTCCATTTCCATACATCGTTCTTCATGTCATGACTGTAGGCACATTCGACACGGAGAGTTAAGTCTAGCCCATGTCCGTTACGCCTTCACACCCACTACGGAAAACATTTTCATCTCACTGAAACCATAGGACACCTGAGGGAAGCCTACTTCAGAAGAGGTTTCTCCAGCACCGTCACAGGGCCCTTTCAAGATGCCTTCTCCGTTTCATGCTAAAGTTCTTCTCATTCTTAACGTGTATGGCTTTCCTAATGGATTTCTTTCTCACAACGAAAACCTTGACACGTTCCATCTGCTCTCTCTCCTACTCTTGAAAACACTTCTCACAGAACAAGGTTCGAATGGGGACAGACATTCTACAGTAAGTATGTCTGTGGGACAGGCACGGGGCACATTCCTTGCGATTTCACACTTACATGGGTAACGTCTACCATGTTCAGGGAAGATGTTAGTAGAAACACGGTTTCTCTGCAGTGGTGTTTCTTCAGACTGCATAGTACTCCCTTTGCTTAGGATTCAACCCATACGTTTTGTGACTATGAATTCCTCGCGAACCCAGATGGGAGCTCGAAGTCGCGTTTGAGATGGACTTGCTTCGCAGAGATTCATGTATGCCTTTCCTTTGGCGAAGTCACATACATTTGAAAACACTTCCCTCTTCGTGACCCATGGTGTTCGTTGAGAAAAGCCCTCCATAAGAAGTTGTTCGACGACTAAGGTATGTCTCTCTTCCTTCCCCTCCGTACTCTTTCACACTTTGCTTCAAGCCGCTTCGTTCCTTAGCAAAGCAGATGGCAGTCGAAGGACCGCACCGCCACAGCGTTGTTTCTTCGACTTAAGTGTATCACACGTCCCTTATGCTTCCTCCTATTTCCAGACACACACCTCTCTAGGGGACTACTAGTGGGTTGGTTGTCACATTCGACCCACATTTTTCTTCACAATTCAGCGTGTGGCGTTTTCCTGGTGTTTTCAAACAAAGTACTGACAAGGCTTCTATCTTCCCGAAACAAGATCTGAGTTGGGAGAGGCTTTCGATACAAGTTCGTTCTCAAGCAGTGGTATATGGCACAGTATTTGTGCCTTCGCTTTTAACGTCGGGACTTTCCTCCATTTTCTTCCCTGTAGATGGTAGTGGAAAGGCGATTTCTCTACCGTTTTGTTCCTTGAGAGCTGAGTGTCAGACAGGTACACCTATATCTCCAAAGGCTTCACGCTCCCCGAACCAAGAGGTTAGCAGGAAATCCTGTTGGACGTGGCCTTGTTTCTCTGAGTTCAGTGGAAGGCGCTGCTGAGGCGAGCTCGCGTACATTTGAAGGCCCTTCCAACTTCATGACACAAGACTTTCGTGCAGAGAAACCCTCCACACAACGTGTTCCTCACCGTAGTGTACCGCGCTTTCCGTCTCTTTCCTTTTGCACTACGTTGTAAAAAGGTGCTTCCATCCGTAGGGAAAGAGCTGGTCGTCGAAGGACGGCAAACCTCTAGATTTGTTCTTAAAGTTAACCATGGGTAGGCAATCCTCCTTATGCTTCCTCACATAATACATATCCATACTCATCCTTCCTCATGGAACGACCGCACTTCCACAGCGTTGTTTTGTAGAAATAAGTGTATAGCACTTTCCTTACGCTTCCTCCGATTTACAGACACACACCTCTATAGGGGACAACTTGTGACTTGGTGGTAACATTCGACCCACATTTTTCTTCACAATTCAGCCTATGGCATTTTCCTTGCCCTTTCACGCGAAGAACTGAAAACACTTCTAGCTTCCTGAAACAAGATCTGAGTAGGGAGAAACTTTCGACACAACTTCTTTCTCAAGCAGTGGTACATGACACAGTATTTGTGCCTTCACTGCGAACGTTGGAAATTGCTTCCATCTTCGTCCCTGTAGGTGGTAGTGCAAAGATCATTTCCCTGCAGCTTTGTTTCTTGAGAGGTGAGTATAAGAACCCTCCCTTAGAGAGCAGCACATATATCTCCAAGGGCTTCTATCTTCAAGAACCAAGATGTTCGCACGAAAACCTGTTTGACGAGGCCTTCTTTCTCAGAGTTCAGTGTAAGGCTACTAGGCCTGAAGGGAGCCCACGTCCATTTGAAGACCCATCCACCTGCATGACACAGGACTTAAAGGAGAGAAACCCTCTGCACAACGTGTTCCCCGCTGTACAGGAAGGCACGTTCCACCTCTTTCCTTGCACACAAGGTTTAACAAGCTGCTTCCTACCTTACGAAAAGAGATGGTAGTCGAAGGACGGCAACAATATAGATTTGTTCTTAGAGTTAAACAAACGTATGCCATCTTCCTTAGGCTTGCTCACATCCTCCATTTCCATACATCGTTCTTCATGTCACGACTGTAGGCACATTCGACACGGAGAGTTAAGTCTACTCCATGTCCCTTACGCCTTCACACCCACTAGGGAAAACACTTTCATCTCACTGAAACCGTTGCACAGCTGAGGGAAGCCTACCTCAGAAGAGGTTTCTCCAGCACCGTCACAGGGCCCATTCAAGATGCCTTCACCGTTTCATGCTAAAGTGCTTCTCATCCTTACGTGTGTGGCTTTCCTGATGGATTTCCTTCTCACAATGAAAACCTTGACACGTTCCATCTGCTCTCTCTCCTACTCTTGAAAACACTTCCCACAGAACAAGATTCGAATGGGGACAGAGATTCTACAGTAAGTATGTCTGTGGGACAGGCACGGGGCACATTCCTTGCGATTTCACACTTTGCATTGGATAAGTCCACCATGTCCAGGGTGAGATGCTAGTAGAAACCCGGTGTCTCTGCAGTGGTGTTTCTTCCGACTGAATAGTACTCCCTTTGTTTAGGATTCAACACATACGTTTTGTGACTGTGAATTCCTCGCGAACACAGATGGGAGCTCGAAGTCGCGTTTGAGATAGACTTGGTTCGCAGAGATTCGTGTATGCCTTTCCTCTGCCTAACTCGCATACTTTGGAAGACGCTTCTATCTTCGTGACCCATGCATGGTGTTCTTTGAGAGAAGCCCTCCATAAGATGTTGTTCCGCGAGTAAGGTAGATCACGCTTCCCCTCTGCTTTCTTTCACACTTTGCATCAAGCCGCTTCGTTTCTTAGCAGAGGAGGTGGCAGTCGAAGGACCGCACCTCCACAGCGTTGATTTGTAGAACTAAGTGTATAGCACGTTCCTTACACTTCCTCCCATTTCCAGACACACACCTCTATAGGGGACAACTTGTGACTTGGTGGTAACATTCGACCCACATTTTTCTTCACTCTTCAGCCTATGGCATTTTCCTTACGCTTTCAGGCGAAAAACTGAAAATGCTTCTAGCTTCCTGAAACAAGATCTGAGTAGGGAGAAACGTTCGACACAACTTCTTTCTCAAGCTGTGGTACATGACACAGTATTTGTGCCTTCACTGCGAACGTTGGAAATTGCTTCCATATTCTTCCCTGTAGGCGGTAGTGGAAAGACTATTTCCCTGCAGTTTTGTTTCTTGAGAGGTGAGTATAAGAACCTTCCCTTAGAGAGCAACACATATATCTCCAAGGGCTTCTATCTTCAAGATCCAAGATGTTCGCACGACAGCCTGTTTGACGTGGCCTTGTTTCTCAGAGTTCAGTGTAAGGCTACTAGGCCTGAGGCGAGCCCACGTCCATTTGAAGACCCATCCACCCGCATGACACAGGACTTAAAGGAGAGAAACCCTCCGCACACCGTGTTACCCGCTGTACAGGATCGCGGGTTCCAACTATTTTCTTGCACACAAGGTTTAACAAGCTGCTTCCAAACTTACGAAAAGAGATGGTAGTCGAAGGACGGCAACAAAATAGATTTGTTCTTAGAGTTAAACAAACGTATGCCATCTTCCTTAGGCTTGCTCACATCCTCCATTTCCATACATCGTTCTTCATGTCATGACTGTAGGCACATTCGACACGGAGAGTTAAGTCTAGCCCATGTCCGTTACGCCTTCACACCCACTACGGAAAACATTTTCATCTCACTGAAACCATAGGACACCTGAGGGAAGCCTACTTCAGAAGAGGTTTCTCCAGCACCGTCACAGGGCCCTTTCAAGATGCCTTCTCCGTTTCATGCTAAAGTTCTTCTCATTCTTAACGTGTATGGCTTTCCTAATGGATTTCTTTCTCACAACGAAAACCTTGACACGTTCCATCTGCTCTCTCTCCTACTCTTGAAAACACTTCTCACAGAACAAGGTTCGAATGGGGACAGACATTCTACAGTAAGTATGTCTGTGGGACAGGCACGGGGCACATTCCTTGCGATTTCACACTTACATGGGTAACGTCTACCATGTTCAGGGAAGATGTTAGTAGAAACACGGTTTCTCTGCAGTGGTGTTTCTTCAGACTGCATAGTACTCCCTTTGCTTAGGATTCAACCCATACGTTTTGTGACTATGAATTCCTCGCGAACCCAGATGGGAGCTCGAAGTCGCGTTTGAGATGGACTTGCTTCGCAGAGATTCATGTATGCCTTTCCTTTGGCGAAGTCACATACATTTGAAAACCCTTCCCTCTTCGTGACCCATGGTGTTCGTTGAGAAAAGCCCTCCATAAGAAGTTGTTCGGCGACTAAGGTATGTCTCTCTTCCTTCCCCTCCGTACTCTTTCACACTTTGCTTCAAGCCGCTTCGTTCCTTAGCAAAGCAGATGGCAGTCGAAGGACCGCACCGCCACAGCGTTGTTTCTTCGACTTAAGTGTATCACACGTCCCTTATGCTTCCTCCTATTTCCAGACACACACCTCTCTAGGGGACTACTAGTGGGTTGGTTGTCACATTCGACCCACATTTTTCTTCACAATTCAGCGTGTGGCGTTTTCCTGGTGTTTTCAAACAAAGTACTGACAAGGCTTCTATCTTCCCGAAACAAGATCTGAGTTGGGAGAGGCTTTCGATACAAGTTCGTTCTCAAGCAGTGGTATATGGCACAGTATTTGTGCCTTCGCTTTTAACGTCGGGACTTTCCTCCATTTTCTTCCCTGTAGATGGTAGTGGAAAGGCGATTTCTCTACCGTTTTGTTCCTTGAGAGCTGAGTGTTAGACACTTACACCTATATCTCCAAAGGCTTCACGCTTCCCGAACCAAGAGGTTAGCAGGAAATCCTGTTGGACGTGGCCTTGTTTCTCTGAGTTCAGTGGAAGGCGCTGCTGAGGCGAGCTCGCGTACATTTGAAGGCCCTTCCAACTTCATGACACAAGACTTTCGTGCAGAGAAACCCTCCACACAACGTGTTCCTCACCGTAGTGTACCGCGCTTTCCGTCTCTTTCCTTTTACACTACGTTGTAAAAAGGTGCTTCCATCCGTAGGGAAAGAGCTGGTCGTCGAAGGACGGCAAACCTCTAGATTTGTTCTTAGAGTTAACCATGGGTAGGCAATCCTCCTTATGCTTCCTCACATAATACATATCCATACTCATCCTTCCTCATGGAACGGCCGCACTTCCACAGCGGTGTTTTGTAGAAATAAGTGTATAGCACTTTCCTTACGCTTCCTCCGATTTACAGACACACACCTCTATAGGGGACAACTTGTGACTTGGTGGTAACATTCGACCCACATTTTTCTTCACAATTCAGCCTATGGCATTTTCCTTGCCCTTTCACGCGAAGAACTGAAAACACTTCTAGCTTCCTGAAACAAGATCTGAGTAGGGAGAAACTTTCGACACAACTTCTTTCTCAAGCAGTGGTACATGACACAGTATTTGTGCCTTCACTGCGAACGTTGGAAATTGCTTCCATCTTCGTCCCTGTAGGTGGTAGTGCAAAGATCATTTCCCTGCAGCTTTGTTTCTTGAGAGGTGAGTATAAGAACCCTCCCTTAGAGAGCAGCACATATATCTCCAAGGGCTTCTATCTTCAAGAACCAAGATGTTCGCACGAAAACCTGTTTGACGAGGCCTTCTTTCTCAGAGTTCAGTGTAAGGCTACTAGGCCTGAAGGGAGCCCACGTCCATTTGAAGACCCATCCACCTGCATGACACAGGACTTAAAGGAGAGAAACCCTCTGCACAACGTGTTCCCCGCTGTAC
>NW_028275056.1:0-106077 GCF_037043125.1 Eumetopias jubatus | reverse complement strand
GGAATGTTCCGAATATGTCTGTGAAGTCCATTTGGTCCAGTGTGTCATTTAAAGTCTTTATTTCCTTGTTGATCTTTTGCTTAGATGATCTGTCCATTTCAGCCAGAGGGGTGTTAAAGTCCCCCACTATTATTGTATTGTTGTCGATGTGTTTCTTTGCTTTTGTTATTAATTGCCTTATATAATTGGCTGCTCCTATGTTCGGGGCATAGATATTTACAATTGTTAGATCTTCTTGTTGGATAGACCCTTTAAGTAGGATATAGTGTCCTTCCTCATCTCTTATTACAGTCTTTGTTTTAAAACCTAGTTTGTCTGATATAAGGATTGCCACCCCAGCTTTCTTTTGGTGTCCATTAGCATGGTAAATGGTTTTCCACCCCCTCACTTTCAATCTGGGGGTGTCTTTGGGTCTAAAATGAGTCTCTTGCAGACAGCATATTGATGGGTCTTGTTTTTTAATCCAATCTGATAGCCTGTGTCTTTTGATTGGGGCATTTAGCCCATTTACATTCAGGGTAACTATTGAAAGGTATGAATTTAGTGCCATTGTATTACCTGTAAGGTGACTGTTAACTGTCTGTTGTCTGTGTTCGTTTCTGCTCTTTGCTGCTTTTAGGTTCTCTCTTTGCTTAGAGGACCCCTCTCAATATTTCTTGGAGGGCTGGTTTCGTGTTTGCAAATTCCTTTAGTTTTTGTTTGTTCTGGAAGCTTTTTATCTCTCCTTCTATTTTCAATGATAGCCTAGCTGGATATAGTATTCTTGGCTGCATATTTTTCTCGTTTAGTGCTCTGAAGTTATCTTGCCAGTCCTTTCTGGCCTGCCAGGTCTCTGTGGATAGGTCTGTTGCCAATCTAATGTTTCGACCATTGTAGGTTACATATCTCTTCTCCCGAGCTGCTTTCAGGATTTTCTCTTTGTCTCTGAGACTCGTAAGTTTTACTATTAGATGTCGGGGTGTTGACCTATTATTATTGATTTTGAGAGGGGTTCTCTGTGCCTCCTGGATTTTAATGCCTGTTTCCTTCCTCACATTAGGGAAGTTCTCTGCTATAATTTGCTCCAATATACCTTCTGCCCCTCTCTCTGTCTCTTCTTCTTCTGGGATCCCAATTATTCTAATGTTGTTTCGTCTTATCATATCACTTATCTCTCGAATTCTGCCCTCGTGATCCTGTAGTTGTTTCTCTCTCTTTTTCTCAGCCTCTTTATTTTCCATCATTTGGTCTTCTATATCGCTGATTCTCTCTTCTGCCTCATTTATCCTAGCATTTAGTGCCCCCATTTTTGATTGCACCTCATCAATAGCCTTTTTGATTTCGATTTGGTTAGATTTTAGTTCTTTTATTTCTCCAGAAAGGGTTTCTCTAATAACTTCCACGCTTCTCTCAAGCCAGCTAGTATCTTTAAAGTCATGATTCTGAACTCTAGGTCCGACATCGTACTAGTGTCCGTATTGAGTAGGTCGCTGGCTGACGGTACTACCTCTTGTTCTTTTTGCTGAGGTGATTTCTTTCGTCTTGTCATTTTGTCCAGAGGAGAATAGATGAATGAGAGAACAAAATGCTAACAGGTTTACAACGTCCTCAGCAAATATACTGTATACAAATCAGAAAAGACCTGAAACCAGGGGGAAAAAAAAGGGAAAGAAAGAAAAAAGAAAGAGAAAAAGAAAAAAAAAAGATAAAAACAAAAACAAAACAATACAAAAAAAGACAGAATATGATCAAATATGATCAGGCTAGTGCATAGATCAGTGCCACACACTAGATTTTGGGCGTATTTTGGTCTGTTAGAAAAAAGTGCCTCCTAAAATTTTAAAGGAAGAAAGACATATATGTACAAAATAAGGGTTGATACAATGAAGGGATGGAAGATGACTGTAAAGATGAAAAATATAAAAGATTTTATAAAAGGACTTGGTAAGATGAGTTGTTTGAAAAAAGAAAGAAGATGTAAGAAAAAAAAAAAGGAAAAAGGGAGAGAATGTGATCAGGCAGGAGACTAGAACAAAGCCATACACTAGTGATTTAGGGTATATTTTGATCTGTTAGAAGAAACTGTACCTCAAAATTTTAAAGAGAGAACAACTTATATATATATGCCAAAAATAAGGGTATCTACTATGAAGGGATAAAATATGACTCTAAAAATGAAAAATAAAAAATGTTTTTTTTTTTCTAAAAGAGGGATTGATAAGATGTTGGTTGAAAAAGGGAAAAAGAAAAATAAAAAAAAAGTCAACAAAAATTAACTTTGATGAAATAATGAATCATGGTAAAAAAAAAAAAAAAAAGAAAGCCATGAATCTATGTGCAGTATTCCCCTAGCGCTGGAGTTCTCCTCTTCTTGATCGATCAACTTGGTCTTGGCTTGCTGGCTGTTTGTGTTGATCTTCTGGGGGAGGGGCCTGTTGCTGTGGTTTCCAAATGTCTTTGCCGGAGGCAGAATGGCCCCGCCCTTGTCGGTCCGGGCTAAGGAAGCTGCTCCGGTTTGCTCTCAGGAGCTTTTGTTCCCTGCAAGCTCTCGGTACAGCTTTGGAGGACCAGGGCAGAAATGGTGGCCTCCCAATCTCCACTCGGAGGAGCTGAGAACTCGGGGCCCCGCTCCTCAGTGTGCCCCCAGAGAAAAGCAGTCACTTCCGTGTCCCCGGTTCCGGCCGCACTCCGTGCTCACCCGGCCTGTGATGGAGCGTTGCTATCTCTGGCACCCGACCCCGCGCGGAGTCTCCAAACCCAGCAGATCCCTGCAGTGCGTTCCCGCACCGCTCCTCCCCGGGAAGGAAGGGGAGTCTCCCCGGATCTGCTGCTTGTTGGGTCCCTGCTGGGGGAGCCGTGCCCCGAATGGGCCGCAGATCACAGTTTATGGCAACCCCGAGCTGAGAGCCCGCGACTCTGCTCCGTATCTGCAGCCGGCTTCCCTGCTCTGATACCTGGGAGCTCTGGCGCACTCAGGCACCCCCGGTCTCTCTGTGACCCCAAGGGTCCTGAGACCACACTGTCCCGGGAGGATTCCACCCACCGCTTAGCCACTGCAGCGACGTCCCTCCGCCGAGCCAACTTCTAAAAGGTCCGATTTTGTGCTCCGCGGCTCTATCACTTGCCAGAAGCGGCCAGCGGAGGCCCTTCCCCCTCCGTCTATCCTCCCGAATATCGCCTCGGATTCACTTCTCCGCACGCCCTACCTTCCAGTAAGTGGTCGCTTCTCTGTTCAGAGAGTTGTTGCTACTCTCCTGTTCGATCTCCTGTTGAGTTCGTAGGTGTTCCGAATGGTTTGATCCCTATTCAGCTGAATTCCTGAGACCAGACGAAATCTAGGTCTCCTACTCCTCCGCCATCTTGCTCCGCCTCTCCCTATGCGCGGCATTCTGGCATGAACGTGTGAAGAAGGCATAAAGAATGTGCCGTGCCCTGTGACGGTGCTTGACCAACCGCTTGTGAAGAAGTCTTCCCGCAGCTATCATATTGTTTCAGGAAGATAAAAGTGTTTTCTGCAGTGGGTGTGAAGGCATGAGGGACGTACCCTAGAGTTAGCCGTCCGTTCCGAATGTGTCTACTGTCGTTCCATGAAGAAGGATGAGTATGGAAATGTATGATGTGAGGAAGCATAAGGAGGATGGCCTACGGGTGTTTAACTCTAAGAACAAATCTAGAGGGTTGCCGTCCGTCGACGACCCGCTCTTTCCCTACGGGTGGAAGCACCTGGTTACAACTTAGTGCGAACGAAAGGAGACGGAAAGCGCGATACACTACGGCGAGGAACACGTTGTGCGGAGCGTTTCTGTCCACGAAAGTCTTGTGTCATGAGGTTGGAAGGGCCTTCAAATGTACGTGAGCTCGCCTCAGCAGCGCCTTGCACTGAACTCAGAGAAACAACGCCACGTCCAACACGATTTCGGGCTAACCTCTTGGTTCGGGAAGCATGAATCCGTTGGAGATGTATGTGTAAGTGTCTGACACTCGGCTCTCAAGGAACAAAACGGTAGAGAAATCGCCTTTCCACTACCATCTCCAGGGAAGAAGATGGAGGAAGGTTCCGACGTTAAAAGCGAAGGCACAAGTACTGTGCCATATACCACTGCTTGAGAACGAACTTGTGTCGAAAGCTTCTCCCAACTCAGATCTTGTTTCGGGAAGATAGAAGCGTTGTCATTACTTTGTGTGGAAACGCAAGGAAAACGCCACACGCTGAATGGTGAAGAAAAATGTGGGTCGAATGTGACCACCATCACACTAGTAGTCCCCTAGAGAGGAGTGTGTCTGGAAATGGGAGGAAGCGTAAGGAACGTGCTATACACCTAAGTCTAAGAAACAACGCTGTGGCGGTGCGGTCCTTCGACTGCCATCTGCTTTGCTAAGGCACGAAGCGGGTTGAAGCAAAGTGTGAAAGAATCCGGAGGGGAAGGAAGAGAGATATACCTTACTCGCGGAACAAATTCTTATGGAGGGCTTTTCTCAACGAACACCATGTGTCACGACGCTGGAAGGGTGTTCAAATGTATGCGCCTTCGCCAAAGGAAAGGCATACACGAATCTCTGCGAAGCCAGTCTGTGTCAAACGCGACTTCGAGCTTCCATCTGGGTTCCCGCGGAATCCCTAGTCACAAAATGTACGTGTGGAATCCTACACGAAGGGAGTGCTCTTCAGTCTGAAGAAACACCACTCCCGAGAAACCATGTGTCTACTAACATCTTCCCTGAAAATGGTAGGCTTTTCCCATGGAAGTGTGAAATCGCAAGGAATGGGCCCCATGCCTGTGCTACAGAAGTCCTTGGTGTCGCAAGTCTGTCGCCATTCAAATCCTGTTCCGTGAGAAGTGTTTTCAAGAGTAGGAGTGAGAGCAGATGGAAAAGGACACGGTTTTACGTGTGAGAAGGAAATCCGTCAAGAAAGCCATACACGGAAGGATGAGAAACACTTTAGCATGAAATGGGGCAGGCACCTAGAATGGACCCTGTGACGATGCTTGAGAAACCACTTGTAAAGAAGGCTTCCCTCAACTATCATATCGTTTCAGTAAGAGGAAAGTGTTTTCCGTAGTGGGTGTGAAGGCGTAAGGGACATCGGCTCGACTCAGCTCTCCGTTTCGAATTGGCCTACTGTCGTGGACATGAAGAAGGATGTGTATGGAGATGGATGATGTGCGGAAGCCTAAGGAAGATGGCATACGTCTGTTAAACTCTAAGAACAAATCTCGAGGGTTGCCGTCCTTCGACTACCACCTCTTTTCGTAAGGATGGAAGCAGCTTGGGAAAGCTAGCGTGAACGAAAAGCGATGGAACGCGCGATCCTCTACACGGAGGAACACGTTGTGCGGAGGGTTTCTGTCCATCAAGTCCTGTGTCATGGAGCTGGATGGGTCTTCAAATGCACGGGGGCTCGTCTCAGTAGTAGTAGCCTTACACTGAATTCTGAGAAACGAGGCCATGTCCAACAGGCTTTCGTGCTAACATCTGGGTTCTTGAAGAAAGAAGCCTTGGGAGAGATGAGTGTTGCTATATAGGGTAAGCGTCTTACACTCACCTCTCAAAGAACAAAACGGTAGGGAAATAGTCTTTGCACTGCCACCTACAGGGAAGAAGATGGAAGAACTCTCCAACGTTAACAGTGAAGGCACAACTACCGTGCCATATACCAACTGTTTGGGAAAGAGATGTGTCTAAAGCTTCTCTCAACTCAAATCTTGCTTCAGGAGGATAGAAGCGTTTTCAGGACTTCGTGTGAACGCGTAAGAAAAGTGCCATACGCTGAATTGTGCAGAGACATGTGGGTCGAATGCGACCACCCTCGAACCAGTTGTCCCCGAGAGAGGTGTGTGTCTGGAAATCGGGGGAAGCGTAAGGAACGAGCTCTACACTTAAGTCTAAGAAACAATGCTGTGGAGGAGCGGTCCTTCGTCTACCTTCTCCTTCCCGAAGGATCGAAGCGGCCTTGCGCCAAGTGTGAAAGGAAGCGGAGGAAAAGCCTGATATACCTTCCTCGTGGAACAACATTTATGGAGGGCTTCGCCCAAGGGGCACCATGGGTCACGACGCCTGAAGGGTTTTCCAAATGGACGTGAGTTCGCCAGAGGAAAGCCACAGACTCAGCTGCGCGAAACAAGTCTGAGTCAAACCCGACTTCGAGCTTACGACTGGCGTCACGGGGACATCATAGTCACAACAGGTATTTGTTGAATCCGAAACAGGCGGCGTGCACTTCAGTCTGAGGAAACAGAGAAACCGTGTTTCTACTAACATCTTCCCTGAAAATGCTTGTCTATTCCAATGTAAGTGTGGCAGCGCAAGGCATGTGCCCCATGCCTGCGCCACAGAAATAGTTAGTGTAGATTGTCTCTCCCGATTCAAACCTTGTTCCGTGAGGAATGTTTCCAAGAGTATGAAAGAGAGCAGAGGGGAAAGGTCATGCCTTCAAGTGGGAGAAGGAAGTCCTGGAAAGCCATACACCGACGTATGCGCGGCATACTTTTTTTTTTTAATTTTTTTTATTGTTACATTAATCACCATATATTACATCATTAGTTTTTGGTGCAGTGTTCCATGATTCATTGTTTGTTCATAACACCCAGTGCTCCATGCAGAACGTGCCCTCCTCAATACCCATCACCAGGCTAAGCCATCCCCCTACCCCCTTCCCGTCTAGAACCCTCAGTTTGTTTTTCAGAGTCCATCATCTCTCATGATTCCTCTCCCCCTCTGACATACTCCCCTTTTCTTCCTCTCCTGTTATCTTCTTCTTTTTCTTTTTTCTTAAAATATGTTGTGTTATTTGTTTCAGAAGTACAGAACTGTGATTCAACAGTCTTGCACAATTCACAGCGCTCACCATAGCACATACCCTCCCCAATGTCTATCACCCAGCCACCCCATCCCTCCCACCCCCAACCACTCCAGTAACACTCAGTTTCTTTCCTGAGATTAAGAATTCCTCATATCAGTGAGGTCATGTGATACATGTCTTTCTCTGATTGACTTATTTCCCTCAGCACAACAGCCTCCAGTTCCATCCACGTCGTTGCAAATGGCAAGATCTCATTCCTTTTGATGGCTGCATAATATTCCATTGTGTATATGTAGCCCATCTTCTTTATCCATTCATCTGTCGATGGGCATCTTGGCTCTTTCCACAGTTTGGCTATGGTGGACATTGCTGCTATAAACATTGGGGTACACGTACCCCTTCGGGTCCCTACATTTGTATCTTTGTGGTAAATACCCAGTAGTGCAATTGCTGGATCGAACGGTAGCTCTAATTTCAACTGTTTGAGGAGCCTCCATACTGTTTTCCAGAGGGGTTGCACCAGCTTGCATTCCCACCAACAGTGTAGGAGGGTTCCCCTGTCTCCACATCCCCGCCAACATCTGTCGTTCCCTGACTTGTTAATTTTAGCCATTCTGACGGGTGTGAGGTGGTATCTCATTGAGGTTTTGATTTGGATTTCCCTGATGCCGAGCGATGTTGAGCACTTTGTCATGTGCCTGTTGGCCATTTGGATGTCTTCTTTGGAAAAATGTCTGTTCATGTCTTCTGCCCATTTCTTGATTGGATTATTTGTTCTTTGGGTTTTGGGTTTGATAAGTTCTTTATAGATTTTGGATACTAGCCCTTTATCTGATATGTCATTTGCAAATATTTTCTCCCATTCTGTCGGTTGTCTTTTGGTTTTGTGGACTGTTTCTTTTGCTGTGCAAAAGCTTTTTATCTTGATGAAATCCCAATAGTTCATTTTTGCCCTGGCTTCCCGTGCCTTTGGCGATGTTTCTAGGAAGAAGTTGCTGCGGCTAAGGTCGAAAAGGTTGCTACCTGTGTTCTCCTTTAGGATTTTGATGGACTCCTGTCTCACGTTTAGGTCTTTCAACCATTTGGAGTCTATTTTTGTGTGTGGTGTAAGGAAATGGTCCAGTTTCATTCTTCTGCATGTGGCTGCCCAATTTTCCCAACACCATTTGTTGAAGAGACTGTCTCTTTTCCATTGGACGTTCTTTCCTGCTTTGTCAAAGATAAGTTGACCATAGAGTTGAGGGTCCATTTCTGGGCTCTCGATTCTGTTCCATTGATCGATGTGTCTGTTTTTGTGCCAGTACCATACTGTCTTGATGATGACAGCTTTGTAATAGAGCTGGAAGTCCGGAATTGTGATGCCGCCAGCTTTGCTTTTCTTTTTCAGTATTCCTCTGGCTCTTCTGGGTCTCTTCTGGTTCCATACAAATTTTAGGATTATTTGATCCATTTCTTTGAAAAAAGTGGATGGTATTTTGATGGGGATTGCATTGAATGTGTAGATTGCTCTAGGTAGCATTGACATCTTCACAACGTTGATTCTCCCAATCCATGAGCATGGAACGTTTTTCCATTTCTTTGCGTCTTCTTCAATTTCTTTCATGAGTATTTTATAGTTTTCTGTGTACAGATCCTTTGCCTCTTTGGTTAGATTTATTCCTAGGTATCTAATGGTTTTGGGTGCAATCGTAAATGGGATCGACTCCTTGATTTGTCTCTCTTCTGTCTTGTTGTTGGTGTATAGGAATGCCACTGATTTCTGTGCATTGATTTTATATCCTGCTACTTGACTGAATTCCTGTATGAGTTCTAGCAGTTTTGGGGTGGAGTCTTTTGGGTTTTCCACATACAGTATCATATCATCTGCAAAGAGTGAGAGTTTGACTTCCTCTTTGCCGATTTGGATGCCTTTGATTTCTTTTTGTTGTCTAATTGCTGTGGCTAGGACTTCTAATACTATGTTGAATAGCAGTGGTGAGAGTGGACGTCCCTGCCGCGTTCCTGACCTTAGGGGGAAAGCTCTCAGCCTTTCCCCATTGAGAATGATATTCGCTGTAGGTTTTTCATAGATGGCTTTTATGATATTGAGGTATGTACCCTCTATCCCTATACTCTGAAGAGTTTTGATCAAGAAAGGATGCTGTACTTTGTCAAAAGCTTTTTCTGCATCTATTGAGAGGATCATATGATTCTTGTTCTTTCTTTTGTTAATGTATTGTATCACGTTGATTGATTTGCGGATGTTGAACCAGCCTTGCAGCCCAGGGATAAATCCCACTTGGTCGTGGTGAATAATCCTTTTAATGTACTGTTGGATCCTATTGGCTAGTATTTTGGGGAGAATTTTTGCATCCATGTTCATCAAGGATATCGGTCTGTAATTCTCTTTTTTGATGGGGTCTTTGTCTGGTTTTGGGATCAAGGTAATGCTGGCCTCATAAAATGAGTTTGGAAGTTTCCCTTCCATTTCTATTTTTTGGAACAGTTTCAGGAGAATAGGTATTAATTCTTCTTGAAATGTCTGATAGAATTCCCCTGGGAAGCCATCTGGCCCGGGGCTTTTGTTTCTTGGGAGCTTTTTGATGACTGTTTCAATTTCCTTAGTGGTTATAGGTCTGTTCAGGTTTTCTATTTCTTCCTGGTTCAATTTTGGTAGTTGATACATCTCTAGGAATGCACCCATTTCTTCCAGGTTATCTAATTTGCTGGCATAGTGTTGCTCATAATATGTTCTTATAATTGTTTGTATTTCTTTGGTGTTGGTTGTGACCTCTCCTCTTTCATTCATGATTTTGTTGATTTGGGTCATTTCTCTTTTCTTTTTGATCAGTCTGGCCAGGGGTTTATCGATCTTGTTAATTCTTTCAAAGAACCAGCTCCTAGTTTCGTTGATCTGTTCTACTGTTCTTTTGGTTTCTAGTTCATTGATTTCTGCTCTGATCTTTATGATTTCTCTTCTCCTGCTGGGTTTAGGCTTTATTTGCTGTTCTTTCTCCAGCTCCTTTAGGTGTAGGGTTAGGTTGTGTATTTGAGACCTTTCTTGTTTCTTGAGAAAGGCTTGTATTGCTATATACTTTCCTCTCAGGACTGCCTTTGCTGTATCCCAAAGATTTTGAACAGTTGTGTTTTCATTTTCATTGGTTTCCATGAATTTTTTTATTTCTTCTTTAATTTCTTGGTTGACCCATTCATTCTTTAGTAGGATGCTCTTTAGCCTCCATGTATTTGAGTTCTTTCCGACTTTCCTCTTGTGGTTGAGTTCTAGTTTCAAAGCATTGTGGTCTGAAAATATGCAGGGAATGATCCCAATCTTTTGGTACCGATTGAGACCTGATTTGTGACCTAGGATGTGATCAATTCTGGAGAATGTTCCATGGGCACTAGAGAAGAATGTGTATTCGTTTGCTTTGGGATGGAATGTTCCGAATATGTCTGTGAAGTCCATTTGGTCCAGTGTGTCATTTAAAGTCTTTATTTCCTTGTTGATCTTTTGCTTAGATGATCTGTCCATTTCAGCCAGAGGGGTGTTAAAGTCCCCCACTATTATTGTATTGTTGTCGATGTGTTTCTTTGCTTTTGTTATTAATTGCCTTATATAATTGGCTGCTCCTATGTTCGGGGCATAGATATTTACAATTGTTAGATCTTCTTGTTGGATAGACCCTTTAAGTAGGATATAGTGTCCTTCCTCATCTCTTATTACAGTCTTTGTTTTAAAACCTAGTTTGTCTGATATAAGGATTGCCACCCCAGCTTTCTTTTGGTGTCCATTAGCATGGTAAATGGTTTTCCACCCCCTCACTTTCAATCTGGGGGTGTCTTTGGGTCTAAAATGAGTCTCTTGCAGACAGCATATTGATGGGTCTTGTTTTTTAATCCAATCTGATAGCCTGTGTCTTTTGATTGGGGCATTTAGCCCATTTACATTCAGGGTAACTATTGAAAGGTATGAATTTAGTGCCATTGTATTACCTGTAAGGTGACTGTTAACTGTCTGTTGTCTGTGTTCGTTTCTGCTCTTTGCTGCTTTTAGGTTCTCTCTTTGCTTAGAGGACCCCTCTCAATATTTCTTGGAGGGCTGGTTTCGTGTTTGCAAATTCCTTTAGTTTTTGTTTGTTCTGGAAGCTTTTTATCTCTCCTTCTATTTTCAATGATAGCCTAGCTGGATATAGTATTCTTGGCTGCATATTTTTCTCGTTTAGTGCTCTGAAGTTATCTTGCCAGTCCTTTCTGGCCTGCCAGGTCTCTGTGGATAGGTCTGTTGCCAATCTAATGTTTCGACCATTGTAGGTTACATATCTCTTCTCCCGAGCTGCTTTCAGGATTTTCTCTTTGTCTCTGAGACTCGTAAGTTTTACTATTAGATGTCGGGGTGTTGACCTATTATTATTGATTTTGAGAGGGGTTCTCTGTGCCTCCTGGATTTTAATGCCTGTTTCCTTCCTCACATTAGGGAAGTTCTCTGCTATAATTTGCTCCAATATACCTTCTGCCCCTCTCTCTGTCTCTTCTTCTTCTGGGATCCCAATTATTCTAATGTTGTTTCGTCTTATCATATCACTTATCTCTCGAATTCTGCCCTCGTGATCCTGTAGTTGTTTCTCTCTCTTTTTCTCAGCCTCTTTATTTTCCATCATTTGGTCTTCTATATCGCTGATTCTCTCTTCTGCCTCATTTATCCTAGCATTTAGTGCCCCCATTTTTGATTGCACCTCATCAATAGCCTTTTTGATTTCGATTTGGTTAGATTTTAGTTCTTTTATTTCTCCAGAAAGGGTTTCTCTAATAACTTCCACGCTTCTCTCAAGCCAGCTAGTATCTTTAAAGTCATGATTCTGAACTCTAGGTCCGACATCGTACTAGTGTCCGTATTGAGTAGGTCGCTGGCTGACGGTACTACCTCTTGTTCTTTTTGCTGAGGTGATTTCTTTCGTCTTGTCATTTTGTCCAGAGGAGAATAGATGAATGAGAGAACAAAATGCTAACAGGTTTACAACGTCCTCAGCAAATATACTGTATACAAATCAGAAAAGACCTGAAACCAGGGGGAAAAAAAAGGGAAAGAAAGAAAAAAGAAAGAGAAAAAGAAAAAAAAAAGATAAAAACAAAAACAAAACAATACAAAAAAAGACAGAATATGATCAAATATGATCAGGCTAGTGCATAGATCAGTGCCACACACTAGATTTTGGGCGTATTTTGGTCTGTTAGAAAAAAGTGCCTCCTAAAATTTTAAAGGAAGAAAGACATATATGTACAAAATAAGGGTTGATACAATGAAGGGATGGAAGATGACTGTAAAGATGAAAAATATAAAAGATTTTATAAAAGGACTTGGTAAGATGAGTTGTTTGAAAAAAGAAAGAAGATGTAAGAAAAAAAAAAAGGAAAAAGGGAGAGAATGTGATCAGGCAGGAGACTAGAACAAAGCCATACACTAGTGATTTAGGGTATATTTTGATCTGTTAGAAGAAACTGTACCTCAAAATTTTAAAGAGAGAACAACTTATATATATATGCCAAAAATAAGGGTATCTACTATGAAGGGATAAAATATGACTCTAAAAATGAAAAATAAAAAATGTTTTTTTTTTTCTAAAAGAGGGATTGATAAGATGTTGGTTGAAAAAGGGAAAAAGAAAAATAAAAAAAAAGTCAACAAAAATTAACTTTGATGAAATAATGAATCATGGTAAAAAAAAAAAAAAAAAGAAAGCCATGAATCTATGTGCAGTATTCCCCTAGCGCTGGAGTTCTCCTCTTCTTGATCGATCAACTTGGTCTTGGCTTGCTGGCTGTTTGTGTTGATCTTCTGGGGGAGGGGCCTGTTGCTGTGGTTTCCAAATGTCTTTGCCGGAGGCAGAATGGCCCCGCCCTTGTCGGTCCGGGCTAAGGAAGCTGCTCCGGTTTGCTCTCAGGAGCTTTTGTTCCCTGCAAGCTCTCGGTACAGCTTTGGAGGACCAGGGCAGAAATGGTGGCCTCCCAATCTCCACTCGGAGGAGCTGAGAACTCGGGGCCCCGCTCCTCAGTGTGCCCCCAGAGAAAAGCAGTCACTTCCGTGTCCCCGGTTCCGGCCGCACTCCGTGCTCACCCGGCCTGTGATGGAGCGTTGCTATCTCTGGCACCCGACCCCGCGCGGAGTCTCCAAACCCAGCAGATCCCTGCAGTGCGTTCCCGCACCGCTCCTCCCCGGGAAGGAAGGGGAGTCTCCCCGGATCTGCTGCTTGTTGGGTCCCTGCTGGGGGAGCCGTGCCCCGAATGGGCCGCAGATCACAGTTTATGGCAACCCCGAGCTGAGAGTCCGCGACTCTGCTCCGTATCTGCAGCCGGCTTCCCTGCTCTGATACCTGGGAGCTCTGGCGCACTCAGGCACCCCCGGTTTCTCTGTGACCCCAAGGGTCCTGAGACCACACTGTCCCGGGAGGATTCCACCCACCGCTTAGCCACTGCAGCGACGTCCCTCCGCCGAGCCAACTTCTAAAAGGTCCGATTTTGTGCTCCGCGGCTCTATCACTTGCCAGAAGCGGCCAGCGGAGGCCCTTCCCCCTCCGTCTATCCTCCCGAATATCGCCTCGGATTCACTTCTCCGCACGCCCTACCTTCCAGTAAGTGGTCGCTTCTCTGTTCAGAGAGTTGTTGCTACTCTCCTGTTCGATCTCCTGTTGAGTTCGTAGGTGTTCCGAATGGTTTGATCCCTATTCAGCTGAATTCCTGAGACCAGACGAAATCTAGGTCTCCTACTCCTCCGCCATCTTGCTCCGCCTCTCCCTATGCGCGGCATTCTGGCATGAACGTGTGAAGAAGGCATAAAGAATGTGCCGTGCCCTGTGACGGTGCTTGACCAACCGCTTGTGAAGAAGTCTTCCCGCAGCTATCATATTGTTTCAGGAAGATAAAAGTGTTTTCTGCAGTGGGTGTGAAGGCATGAGGGACGTACCCTAGAGTTAGCCGTCCGTTCCGAATGTGTCTACTGTCGTTCCATGAAGAAGGATGAGTATGGAAATGTATGATGTGAGGAAGCATAAGGAGGATGGCCTACGGGTGTTTAACTCTAAGAACAAATCTAGAGGGTTGCCGTCCGTCGACGACCCGCTCTTTCCCTACGGGTGGAAGCACCTGGTTACAACTTAGTGCGAACGAAAGGAGACGGAAAGCGCGATACACTACGGCGAGGAACACGTTGTGCGGAGCGTTTCTGTCCACGAAAGTCTTGTGTCATGAGGTTGGAAGGGCCTTCAAATGTACGTGAGCTCGCCTCAGCAGCGCCTTGCACTGAACTCAGAGAAACAACGCCACGTCCAACACGATTTCGGGCTAACCTCTTGGTTCGGGAAGCATGAATCCGTTGGAGATGTATGTGTAAGTGTCTGACACTCGGCTCTCAAGGAACAAAACGGTAGAGAAATCGCCTTTCCACTACCATCTCCAGGGAAGAAGATGGAGGAAGGTTCCGACGTTAAAAGCGAAGGCACAAGTACTGTGCCATATACCACTGCTTGAGAACGAACTTGTGTCGAAAGCTTCTCCCAACTCAGATCTTGTTTCGGGAAGATAGAAGCGTTGTCATTACTTTGTGTGGAAACGCAAGGAAAACGCCACACGCTGAATGGTGAAGAAAAATGTGGGTCGAATGTGACCACCATCACACTAGTAGTCCCCTAGAGAGGAGTGTGTCTGGAAATGGGAGGAAGCGTAAGGAACGTGCTATACACCTAAGTCTAAGAAACAACGCTGTGGCGGTGCGGTCCTTCGACTGCCATCCGCTTTGCTAAGGCACGAAGCGGGTTGAAGCAAAGTGTGAAAGAATCCGGAGGGGAAGGAAGAGAGATATACCTTACTCGCGGAACAAATTCTTATGGAGGGCTTTTCTCAACGAACACCATGTGTCACGACGCTGGAAGGGTGTTCAAATGTATGCGCCTTCGCCAAAGGAAAGGCATACACGAATCTCTGCGAAGCCAGTCTGTGTCAAACGCGACTTCGAGCTTCCATCTGGGTTCCCGCGGAATCCCTAGTCACAAAATGTACGTGTGGAATCCTACACGAAGGGAGTGCTCTTCAGTCTGAAGAAACACCATTCCCGAGAAACCGTGTGTCTACTAACATCTTCCCTGAAAATGGTAGGCTTTTCCCATGGAAGTGTGAAATCGCAAGGAATGGGCCCCATGCCTGTGCTACAGAAGTCCTTGGTGTCGAAAGTCTGTCGCCATTCAAATCCTGTTCCGTGAGAAGTGTTTTCAAGAGTAGGAGTGAGAGCAGATGGAAAAGGACACGGTTTTACGTGTGAGAAGGAAATCCGTCAAGAAAGCCATACACGGAAGGATGAGAAACACTTTAGCATGAAATGGGGCAGGCACCTAGAATGGGCCCTGTGACGATGCTTGAGAAACCACTTGTAAAGAAGGCTTCCCTCAACTATCATATCGTTTCAGTAAGAGGAAAGTGTTTTCCGTAGTGGGTGTGAAGGCGTAAGGGACATCGGCTCGACTCAGCTCTCCGTTTCGAATTGGCCTACTGTCGTGGACATGAAGAAGGGTGTGTATGGAGATGGATGATGTGCGGAAGCCTAAGGAAGATGGCATACGTCTGTTAAACTCTAAGAACAAATCTCGAGGGTTGCCGTCCTTCGACTACCACCTCTTTTCGTAAGGATGGAAGCAGCTTGGGAAACCTAGCGTGAACGAAAAGCGATGGAACGCGCGATCCTCTACAGGGAGGAACACGTTGTGCGGAGGGTTTCTGTCCATCAAGTCCTGTGTCATGGAGGTGGATGGGTCTTCAAATGCACGTGGGCTCGTCTCAGTAGTAGTAGCCTTACACTGAATTCTGAGAAACGAGGCCATGTCCAACAGGCTTTCGTGCTTACATCTGGGTTCTTGAAGAAAAAAGCCTTTGGAGATATGAGTGTTGCTATATAAGGTAAGGGTCTTACACTCACCTCTCAAAGAACAAAACGGTAGGGAAATAGTCTTTGCACTGCCACCTACAGGGAAGAAGACGGAAGAACTCTCCAACGTTAACAGTGAAGGCACAACTACCGTGCCATATACCAACTGTTTGGGAAAGAGATGTGTCTAAAGCTTCTCTCAACTCAAATCTTGCTTCAGGAAGATAGAAGCGTTTTCAGGACTTCGTGTGAACGCGTAAGAAAAGTGCCATACGCTGAATTGTGCAGAGACATGTGGGTCGAATGCGACCACCCTCGAACCAGTTGTCCCCGAGAGAGGTGTGTGTCTGGAAATCGGGGGAAGCGTAAGGAACGAGCTCTACACTTAAGTCTAAGAAACAATGCTGTGGAGGAGCGGTCCTTCGTCTACCTTCTCCTTCCCGAAGGATCGAAGCGGCCTTGCGCCAAGTGTGAAAGGAAGCGGAGGAAAAGCCTGATATACCTTCCTCGTGGAACAACATTTATGGAGGGCTTCGCCCAATGGGCACCATGGGTCACGACGCCTGAAGGGTTTTCCAAATGGACGTGAGTTCGCCAGAGGAAAGCCACAGACTCAGCTGCGCGAAACAAGTCTGAGTCAAACCCGACTTCGAGCTTACGACTGGCGTCACGGGGACATCATAGTCACAACAGGTATTTGTTGAATCCGAAACAGGCGGCGTGCACTTCAGTCTGAGGAAACAGAGAAACCGTGTTTCTACTAACATCTTCCCTGAAAATGCTTGTCTATTCCAATGGAAGTGTGGCAGCGCAAGGCATGTGCCCCATGCCTGCGCCACAGAAATAGTTAGTGTAGATTGTCTCTCCCGATTCAAACCTTGTTCCGTGAGGAATGTTTCCAAGAGTATGAAAGAGAGCAGAGGGGAAAGGTCATGCCTTCAAGTGGGAGAAGGAAGTCCTGGAAAGCCATACACCGACGTATGCGCGGCATACTTTTTTTTTTAATTTTTTTATTGTTACATTAATCATCATATATTACATCATTAGTTTTTGGTGCAGTGTTCCATGATTCATTGTTTGTTCATAACACCCAGTGCTCCATGCAGAACATGCCCTCCTCAATACCCATCACCAGGCTAAGCCATCCCCCTACCCCCTTCCCGTCTAGAACCCTCAGTTTGTTTTTCAGAGTCCATCATCTCTCATGGTTCCTCTCCCCCTCTGACATACTCCCCTTTTCTTCCTCTCCTGTTATCTTCTTCTTTTTCTTTTTTCTTAAAATATGTTGTGTTATTTGTTTCAGAAGTACAGAACTGTGATTCAACAGTCTTGCACAATTCACAGCGCTCACCATAGCACATACCCTCCCCAATGTCTATCACCCAGCCACCCCATCCCTCCCACCCCCAACCACTCCAGTAACACTCAGTTTCTTTCCTGAGATTAAGAATTCCTCATATCAGTGAGGTCATGTGATACATGTCTTTCTCTGATTGACTTATTTCCCTCAGCACAACAGCCTCCAGTTCCATCCACGTCGTTGCAAATGGCAAGATCTCATTCCTTTTGATGGCTGCATAATATTCCATTGTGTATATGTAGCCCATCTTCTTTATCCATTCATCTGTCGATGGGCATCTTGGCTCTTTCCACAGTTTGGCTATGGTGGACATTGCTGCTATAAACATTGGGGTACACGTACCCCTTCGGGTCCCTACATTTGTATCTTTGTGGTAAATACCCAGTAGTGCAATTGCTGGATCGAACGGTAGCTCTAATTTCAACTGTTTGAGGAGCCTCCATACTGTTTTCCAGAGGGGTTGCACCAGCTTGCATTCCCACCAACAGTGTAGGAGGGTTCCCCTGTCTCCACATCCCCGCCAACATCTGTCGTTCCCTGACTTGTTAATTTTAGCCATTCTGACGGGTGTGAGGTGGTATCTCATTGAGGTTTTGATTTGGATTTCCCTGATGCCGAGCGATGTTGAGCACTTTGTCATGTGCCTGTTGGCCATTTGGATGTCTTCTTTGGAAAAATGTCTGTTCATGTCTTCTGCCCATTTCTTGATTGGATTATTTGTTCTTTGGGTTTTGGGTTTGATAAGTTCTTTATAGATTTTGGATACTAGCCCTTTATCTGATATGTCATTTGCAAATATTTTCTCCCATTCTGTCGGTTGTCTTTTGGTTTTGTGGACTGTTTCTTTTGCTGTGCAAAAGCTTTTTATCTTGATGAAATCCCAATAGTTCATTTTTGCCCTGGCTTCCCGTGCCTTTGGCGATGTTTCTAGGAAGAAGTTGCTGCGGCTAAGGTCGAAAAGGTTGCTACCTGTGTTCTCCTTTAGGATTTTGATGGACTCCTGTCTCACGTTTAGGTCTTTCAACCATTTGGAGTCTATTTTTGTGTGTGGTGTAAGGAAATGGTCCAGTTTCATTCTTCTGCATGTGGCTGCCCAATTTTCCCAACACCATTTGTTGAAGAGACTGTCTCTTTTCCATTGGACGTTCTTTCCTGCTTTGTCAAAGATAAGTTGACCATAGAGTTGAGGGTCCATTTCTGGGCTCTCGATTCTGTTCCATTGATCGATGTGTCTGTTTTTGTGCCAGTACCATACTGTCTTGATGATGACAGCTTTGTAATAGAGCTGGAAGTCCGGAATTGTGATGCCGCCAGCTTTGCTTTTCTTTTTCAGTATTCCTCTGGCTCTTCTGGGTCTCTTCTGGTTCCATACAAATTTTAGGATTATTTGATCCATTTCTTTGAAAAAAGTGGATGGTATTTTGATGGGGATTGCATTGAATGTGTAGATTGCTCTAGGTAGCATTGACATCTTCACAATGTTGATTCTCCCAATCCATGAGCATGGAACGTTTTTCCATTTCTTTGCGTCTTCTTCAATTTCTTTCATGAGTATTTTATAGTTTTCTGAGTACAGATCCTTTGCCTCTTTGGTTAGATTTATTCCTAGGTATCTAATGGTTTTGGGTGCAATCGTAAATGGGATCGACTCCTTGATTTGTCTCTCTTCTGTCTTGTTGTTGGTGTATAGGAATGCCACTGATTTCTGTGCATTGATTTTATATCCTGCTACTTGACTGAATTCCTGTATGAGTTCTAGCAGTTTTGGGGTGGAGTCTTTTGGGTTTTCCACATACAGTATCATATCATCTGCAAAGAGTGAGAGTTTGACTTCCTCTTTGCCGATTTGGATGCCTTTGATTTCTTTTTGTTGTCTAATTGCTGTGGCTAGGACTTCTAATACTATGTTGAATAGCAGTGGTGAGAGTGGACGTCCCTGCCGCGTTCCTGACCTTAGGGGGAAAGCTCTCAGCCTTTCCCCATTGAGAATGATATTCGCTGTAGGTTTTTCATAGATGGCTTTTATGATATTGAGGTATGTACCCTCTATCCCTATACTCTGAAGAGTTTTGATCAAGAAAGGATGCTGTACTTTGTCAAAAGCTTTTTCTGCATCTATTGAGAGGATCATATGATTCTTGTTCTTTCTTTTGTTAATGTATTGTATCACGTTGATTGATTTGCGGATGTTGAACCAGCCTTGCAGCCCAGGGATAAATCCCACTTGGTCGTGGTGAATAATCCTTTTAATGTACTGTTGGATCCTATTGGCTAGTATTTTGGGGAGAATTTTTGCATCCATGTTCATCAAGGATATCGGTCTGTAATTCTCTTTTTTGATGGGGTCTTTGTCTGGTTTTGGGATCAAGGTAATGCTGGCCTCATAAAATGAGTTTGGAAGTTTCCCTTCCATTTCTATTTTTTGGAACAGTTTCAGGAGAATAGGTATTAATTCTTCTTGAAATGTCTGATAGAATTCCCCTGGGAAGCCATCTGGCCCTGGGCTTTTGTTTCTTGGGAGCTTTTTGATGACTGTTTCAATTTCCTTAGTGGTTATAGGTCTGTTCAGGTTTTCTATTTCTTCCTGGTTCAATTTTGGTAGTTGATACATCTCTAGGAATGCACCCATTTCTTCCAGGTTATCTAATTTGCTGGCATAGTGTTGCTCATAATATGTTCTTATAATTGTTTGTATTTCTTTGGTGTTGGTTGTGACCTCTCCTCTTTCATTCATGATTTTGTTGATTTGGGTCATTTCTCTTTTCTTTTTGATCAGTCTGGCCAGGGGTTTATCGATCTTGTTAATTCTTTCAAAGAACCAGCTCCTAGTTTCGTTGATCTGTTCTACTGTTCTTTTGGTTTCTAGTTCATTGATTTCTGCTCTGATCTTTATGATTTCTCTTCTCCTGCTGGGTTTAGGCTTTATTTGCTGTTCTTTCTCCAGCTCCTTTAGGTGTAGGGTTAGGTTGTGTATTTGAGACCTTTCTTGTTTCTTGAGAAAGGCTTGTATTGCTATATACTTTCCTCTCAGGACTGCCTTTGCTGTATCCCAAAGATTTTGAACAGTTGTGTTTTCATTTTCATTGGTTTCCATGAATTTTTTTATTTCTTCTTTAATTTCTTGGTTGACCCATTCATTCTTTAGTAGGATGCTCTTTAGCCTCCATGTATTTGAGTTCTTTCCGACTTTCCTCTTGTGGTTGAGTTCTAGTTTCAAAGCATTGTGGTCTGAAAATATGCAGGGAATGATCCCAATCTTTTGGTACCGATTGAGACCTGATTTGTGACCTAGGATGTGATCAATTCTGGAGAATGTTCCATGGGCACTAGAGAAGAATGTGTATTCCTTTGCTTTGGGATGGAATGTTCCGAATATGTCTGTGAAGTCCATTTGGTCCAGTGTGTCATTTAAAGTCTTTATTTCCTTGTTGATCTTTTGCTTAGATGATCTGTCCATTTTAGCCAGAGGTGTGTTAAAGTCCCCCACTATTATTGTATTGTTGTCGATGTGTTTCTTTGCTTTTGTTATTAATTGCCTTATATAATTGGCTGCTCCTATGTTCGGGGCATAGATATTTACAATTGTTAGATCTTCTTGTTGGATAGACCCTTTAAGTAGGATATAGTGTCCTTCCTCATCTCTTATTACAGTCTTTGTTTTAAAACCTAGTTTGTCTGATATAAGGATTGCCACCCCAGCTTTCTTTTGGTGTCCATTAGCATGGTAAATGGTTTTCCACCCCCTCACTTTCAATCTGGGGGTGTCTTTGGGTCTAAAATGAGTCTCTTGCAGACAGCATATTGATGGGTCTTGTTTTTTAATCCAATCTGATAGCCTGTGTCTTTTGATTGGGGCATTTAGCCCATTTACATTCAGGGTAACTATTGAAAGGTATGAATTTAGTGCCATTGTATTACCTGTAAGGTGACTGTTAACTGTCTGTTGTCTGTGTTCGTTTCTGCTCTTTGCTGCTTTTAGGTTCTCTCTTTGCTTAGAGGACCCCTCTCAATATTTCTTGGAGGGCTGGTTTCGTGTTTGCAAATTCCTTTAGTTTTTGTTTGTTCTGGAAGCTTTTTATCTCTCCTTCTATTTTCAATGATAGCCTAGCTGGATATAGTATTCTTGGCTGCATATTTTTCTCGTTTAGTGCTCTGAAGTTATCTTGCCAGTCCTTTCTGGCCTGCCAGGTCTCTGTGGATAGGTCTGTTGCCAATCTAATGTTTCGACCATTGTAGGTTACATATCTCTTCTCCCGAGCTGCTTTCAGGATTTTCTCTTTGTCTCTGAGACTCGTAAGTTTTACTATTAGATGTCGGGGTGTTGACCTATTATTATTGATTTTGAGAGGGGTTCTCTGTGCCTCCTGGATTTTAATGCCTGTTTCCTTCCTCACATTAGGGAAGTTCTCTGCTATAATTTGCTCCAATATACCTTCTGCCCCTCTCTCTGTCTCTTCTTCTTCTGGGATCCCAATTATTCTAATGTTGTTTCGTCTTATCATATCACTTATCTCTCGAATTCTGCCCTCGTGATCCTGTAGTTGTTTCTCTCTCTTTTTCTCAGCCTCTTTATTTTCCATCATTTGGTCTTCTATATCGCTGATTCTCTCTTCTGCCTCATTTATCCTAGCATTTAGTGCCCCCATTTTTGATTGCACCTCATCAATAGCCTTTTTGATTTCGATTTGGTTAGATTTTAGTTCTTTTATTTCTCCAGAAAGGGTTTCTCTAATAACTTCCACGCTTCTCTCAAGCCAGCTAGTATCTTTAAAGTCATGATTCTGAACTCTAGGTCCGACATCGTACTAGTGTCCGTATTGAGTAGGTCCCTGGCTGACGGTACTACCTCTTGTTCTTTTTGCTGAGGTGATTTCTTTCGTCTTGTCATTTTGTCCAGAGGAGAATAGATGAATGAGAGAACAAAATGCTAACAGGTTTACAACGTCCTCAGCAAATATACTGTATACAAATCAGAAAAGACCTGAAACCAGGGGGAAAAAAAAGGGAAAGAAAGAAAAAAGAAAGAGAAAAAGAAAAAAAAAAGATAAAAACAAAAACAAAACAATACAAAAAAAGACAGAATATGATCAAATATGATCAGGCTAGTGCATAGATCAGTGCCACACACTAGATTTTGGGCGTATTTTGGTCTGTTAGAAAAAAGTGCCTCCTAAAATTTTAAAGGAAGAAAGACATATATGTACAAAATAAGGGTTGATACAATGAAGGGATGGAAGATGACTGTAAAGATGAAAAATATAAAAGATTTTATAAAAGGACTTGGTAAGATGAGTTGTTTGAAAAAAGAAAGAAGATGTAAGAAAAAAAAAAAGGAAAAAGGGAGAGAATGTGATCAGGCAGGAGACTAGAACAAAGCCATACACTAGTGATTTAGGGTATATTTTGATCTGTTAGAAGAAACTGTACCTCAAAATTTTAAAGAGAGAACAACTTATATATATATGCCAAAAATAAGGGTATCTACTATGAAGGGATAAAATATGACTCTAAAAATGAAAAATAAAAAATGTTTTTTTTTTTCTAAAAGAGGGATTGATAAGATGTTGGTTGAAAAAGGGAAAAAGAAAAATAAAAAAAAAGTCAACAAAAATTAACTTTGATGAAATAATGAATCATGGTAAAAAAAAAAAAAAAAAGAAAGCCATGAATCTATGTGCAGTATTCCCCTAGCGCTGGAGTTCTCCTCTTCTCCTTGATCGATCAACTTGGTCTTGGCTTGCTGGCTGTTTGTGTTGATCTTCTGGGGGAGGGGCCTGTTGCTGTGGTTTCCAAATGTCTTTGCCGGAGGCAGAATTGCCCCGCCCTTGTCGGTCCGGGCTAAGGAAGCTGCTCCGGTTTGCTCTCAGGAGCTTTTGTTCCCTGCAAGCTCTCGGTACAGCTTTGGAGGACCAGGGCAGAAATGGTGGCCTCCCAATCTCCACTCGGAGGAGCTGAGAACTCGGGGCCCCGCTCCTCAGTGTGCCCCCAGAGAAAAGCAGTCACTTCCGTGTCCCCGGTCTCCGGCCGCACTCCGTGCTCACCCGGCCTGTGATGGAGCGTTGCTATCTCTGGCACCCGACCCCGCGCGGAGTCTCCAAACCCAGCAGATCCCTGCAGTGCGTTCCCGCACCGCTCCTCCCCGGGAAGGAAGGGGAGTCTCCCCGGATCTGCTGCTTGTTGGGTCCCTGCTGGGGGAGCCGTGCCCCGAATGGGCCGCAGATCACAGTTTATGGCAACCCCGAGCTGAGAGCCCGCGACTCTGCTCCGTATCTGCAGCCGGCTTCCCTGCTCTGATACCTGGGAGCTCTGGCGCACTCAGGCACCCCCGGTCTCTCTGTGACCCCAAGGGTCCTGAGACCACACTGTCCCGGGAGGATTCCACCCACCGCTTAGCCACTGCAGCGACGTCCCTCCGCCGAGCCAACTTCTAAAAGGTCCGATTTTGTGCTCCGCGGCTCTATCACTTGCCAGAAGCGGCCAGCGGAGGCCCCTCCCCCGCCGTCTATCCTCCCGAATATCGCCTCGGATTCACTTCTCCGCACGCCCTACCTTCCAGTAAGTGGTCGCTTCTCTGTTCAGAGAGTTGTTGCTACTCTCCTGTTCGATCTCCTGTTGAGTTCGTAGGTGTTCCGAATGGTTTGATCCCTATTCAGCTGAATTCCTGAGACCAGACGAAATCTAGGTCTCCTACTCCTCCGCCATCTTGCTCCGCCTCTCCCTATGCGCGGCATTCTGGCATGAACGTGTGAAGAAGGCATAAAGAATGTGCCGTGCCCTGTGACGGTGCTTGACCAACCGCTTGTGAAGAAGTCTTCCCGCAGCTATCATATTGTTTCAGGAAGATAAAAGTGTTTTCTGCAGTGGGTGTGAAGGCATGAGGGACGTACCCTAGAGTTAGCCGTCCGTTCCGAATGTGTCTACTGTCGTTCCATGAAGAAGGATGAGTATGGAAATGTATGATGTGAGGAAGCATAAGGAGGATGGCCTACGGGTGTTTAACTCTAAGAACAAATCTAGAGGGTTGCCGTCCGTCGACGACCCGCTCTTTCCCTACGGGTGGAAGCACCTGGTTACAACTTAGTGCGAACGAAAGGAGACGGAAAGCGCGATACACTACGGCGAGGAACACGTTGTGCGGAGCGTTTCTGTCCACGAAAGTCTTGTGTCATGAGGTTGGAAGGGCCTTCAAATGTACGTGAGCTCGCCTCAGCAGCGCCTTGCACTGAACTCAGAGAAACAACGCCACGTCCAACACGATTTCGGGCTAACCTCTTGGTTCGGGAAGCATGAATCCGTTGGAGATGTATGTGTAAGTGTCTGACACTCGGCTCTCAAGGAACAAAACGGTAGAGAAATCGCCTTTCCACTACCATCTCCAGGGAAGAAGATGGAGGAAGGTTCCGACGTTAAAAGCGAAGGCACAAGTACTGTGCCATATACCACTGCTTGAGAACGAACTTGTGTCGAAAGCTTCTCCCAACTCAGATCTTGTTTCGGGAAGATAGAAGCGTTGTCATTACTTTGTGTGGAAACGCAAGGAAAACGCCACACGCTGAATGGTGAAGAAAAATGTGGGTCGAATGTGACCACCATCACACTAGTAGTCCCCTAGAGAGGAGTGTGTCTGGAAATGGGAGGAAGCGTAAGGAACGTGCTATACACCTAAGTCTAAGAAACAACGCTGTGGCGGTGCGGTCCTTCGACTGCCATCCGCTTTGCTAAGGCACGAAGCGGGTTGAAGCAAAGTGTGAAAGAATCCGGAGGGGAAGGAAGAGAGATATACCTTACTCGCGGAACAAATTCTTATGGAGGGCTTTTCTCAACGAACACCATGTGTCACGACGCTGGAAGGGTGTTCAAATGTATGCGCCTTCGCCAAAGGAAAGGCATACACGAATCTCTGCGAAGCCAGTCTGTGTCAAACGCGACTTCGAGCTTCCATCTGGGTTCCCGCGGAATCCCTAGTCACAAAATGTACGTGTGGAATCCTATACGAAGGGAGTGCTCTTCAGTCTGAAGAAACACCATTCCCGAGAAACCGTGTGTCTACTAACATCTTCCCTGAAAATGGTAGGCTTTTCCCATGGAAGTGTGAAATCGCAAGGAATGGGCCCCATGCCTGTGCTACAGAAGTCCTTGGTGTCGAAAGTCTGTCGCCATTCAAATCCTGTTCCGTGAGAAGTGTTTTCAAGAGTAGGAGTGAGAGCAGATGGAAAAGGACACGGTTTTACGTGTGAGAAGGAAATCCGTCAAGAAAGCCATACACGGAAGGATGAGAAACACTTTAGCATGAAATGGGGCAGGCACCTAGAATGGGCCCTGTGACGATGCTTGAGAAACCACTTGTAAAGAAGGCTTCCCTCAACTATCATATCGTTTCAGTAAGAGGAAAGTGTTTTCCATAGTGGGTGTGAAGGCGTAAGGGACATCGGCTCGACTCAGCTCTCCGTTTCGAATTGGCCTACTGTCGTGGACATGAAGAAGGGTGTGTATGGAGATGGATGATGTGCGGAAGCCTAAGGAAGATGGCATACGTCTGTTAAACTCTAAGAACAAATCTCGAGGGTTGCCGTCCTTCGACTACCACCTCTTTTCGTAAGGATGGAAGCAGCTTGGGAAAGCTAGCGTGAACGAAAAGCGATGGAACGCGCGATCCTCTACACGGAGGAACACGTTGTGCGGAGGGTTTCTGTCCATCAAGTCCTGTGTCATGGATGTGGATGGGTCTTCAAATGCACGGGGGCTCGTCTCAGTAGTAGTAGCCTTACACTGAATTCTGAGAAACGAGGCCATGTCCAACAGGCTTTCGTGCTAACATCTGGGTTCTTGAAGAAAGAAGCCTTGGGAGAGATGAGTGTTGCTATATAGGGTAAGCGTCTTACACTCACCTCTCAAAGAACAAAACGGTAGGGAAATAGTCTTTGCACTGCCACCTACAGGGAAGAAGATGGAAGAACTCTCCAACGTTAACAGTGAAGGCACAACTACCGTGCCATATACCAACTGTTTGGGAAAGAGATGTGTCTAAAGCTTCTCTCAACTCAAATCTTGCTTCAGGAGGATAGAAGCGTTTTCAGGACTTCGTGTGAACGCGTAAGAAAAGTGCCATACGCTGAATTGTGCAGAGACATGTGGGTCGAATGCGACCACCCTCGAACCAGTTGTCCCCGAGAGAGGTGTGTGTCTGGAAATCGGGGGAAGCGTAAGGAACGAGCTCTACACTTAAGTCTAAGAAACAATGCTGTGGAGGAGCGGTCCTTCGTCTACCTTCTCCTTCCCGAAGGATCGAAGCGGCCTTGCGCCAAGTGTGAAAGGAAGCGGAGGAAAAGCCTGATATACCTTCCTCGTGGAACAACATTTATGGAGGGCTTCGCCCAATGGGCACCATGGGTCACGACGCCTGAAGGGTTTTCCAAATGGACGTGAGTTCGCCAGAGGAAAGCCACAGACTCAGCTGCGCGAAACAAGTCTGAGTCAAACCCGACTTCGAGCTTACGACTGGCGTCACGGGGACATCATAGTCACAACAGGTATTTGTTGAATCCGAAACAGGCGGCGTGCACTTCAGTCTGAGGAAACAGAGAGACCGTGTTTCTACTAACATCTTCCCTGAAAATGCTTGTCTATTCCAATGTAAGTGTGGCAGCGCAAGGCATGTGCCCCATGCCTGCGCCACAGAAATAGTTAGTGTAGATTGTCTCTCCCGATTCAAACCTTGTTCCGTGAGGAATGTTTCCAAGAGTATGAAAGAGAGCAGAGGGGAAAGGTCATGCCTTCAAGTGGGAGAAGGAAGTCCTGGAAAGCCATACACCGACGTATGCGCGGCATGCTTTTTTTTTTTTTAATTTTTTTATTGTTACATTAATCACCATATATTACATCATTAGTTTTTGGTGCAGTGTTCCATGATTCATTGTTTGTTCATAACACCCAGTGCTCCATGCAGAACGTGCCCTCCTCAATACCCATCACCAGGCTAAGCCATCCCCCTACCCCCTTCCCGTCTAGAACCCTCAGTTTGTTTTTCAGAGTCCATCATCTCTCATGGTTCCTCTCCCCCTCTGACATACTCCCCTTTTCTTCCTCTCCTGTTATCTTCTTCTTTTTCTTTTTTCTTAAAATATGTTGTGTTATTTGTTTCAGAAGTACAGAACTGTGATTCAACAGTCTTGCACAATTCACAGCGCTCACCATAGCACATACCCTCCCCAATGTCTATCACCCAGCCACCCCATCCCTCCCACCCCCAACCACTCCAGTAACACTCAGTTTCTTTCCTGAGATTAAGAATTCCTCATATCAGTGAGGTCATGTGATACATGTCTTTCTCTGATTGACTTATTTCCCTCAGCACAACAGCCTCCAGTTCCATCCACGTCGTTGCAAATGGCAAGATCTCATTCCTTTTGATGGCTGCATAATATTCCATTGTGTATATGTAGCCCATCTTCTTTATCCATTCATCTGTCGATGGGCATCTTGGCTCTTTCCACAGTTTGGCTATGGTGGACATTGCTGCTATAAACATTGGGGTACACGTACCCCTTCGGGTCCCTACATTTGTATCTTTGTGGTAAATACCCAGTAGTGCAATTGCTGGATCGAACGGTAGCTCTAATTTCAACTGTTTGAGGAGCCTCCATACTGTTTTCCAGAGGGGTTGCACCAGCTTGCATTCCCACCAACAGTGTAGGAGGGTTCCCCTGTCTCCACATCCCCGCCAACATCTGTCGTTCCCTGACTTGTTAATTTTAGCCATTCTGACGGGTGTGAGGTGGTATCTCATTGAGGTTTTGATTTGGATTTCCCTGATGCCGAGCGATGTTGAGCACTTTGTCATGTGCCTGTTGGCCATTTGGATGTCTTCTTTGGAAAAATGTCTGTTCATGTCTTCTGCCCATTTCTTGATTGGATTATTTGTTCTTTGGGTTTTGGGTTTGATAAGTTCTTTATAGATTTTGGATACTAGCCCTTTATCTGATATGTCATTTGCAAATATTTTCTCCCATTCTGTCGGTTGTCTTTTGGTTTTGTGGACTGTTTCTTTTGCTGTGCAAAAGCTTTTTATCTTGATGAAATCCCAATAGTTCATTTTTGCCCTGGCTTCCCGTGCCTTTGGCGATGTTTCTAGGAAGAAGTTGCTGCGGCTAAGGTCGAAAAGGTTGCTACCTGTGTTCTCCTTTAGGATTTTGATGGACTCCTGTCTCACGTTTAGGTCTTTCAACCATTTGGAGTCTATTTTTGTGTGTGGTGTAAGGAAATGGTCCAGTTTCATTCTTCTGCATGTGGCTGCCCAATTTTCCCAACACCATTTGTTGAAGAGACTGTCTCTTTTCCATTGGACGTTCTTTCCTGCTTTGTCAAAGATAAGTTGACCATAGAGTTGAGGGTCCATTTCTGGGCTCTCGATTCTGTTCCATTGATCGATGTGTCTGTTTTTGTGCCAGTACCATACTGTCTTGATGATGACAGCTTTGTAATAGAGCTGGAAGTCCGGAATTGTGATGCCGCCAGCTTTGCTTTTCTTTTTCAGTATTCCTCTGGCTCTTCTGGGTCTCTTCTGGTTCCATACAAATTTTAGGATTATTTGATCCATTTCTTTGAAAAAAGTGGATGGTATTTTGATGGGGATTGCATTGAATGTGTAGATTGCTCTAGGTAGCATTGACATCTTCACAATGTTGATTCTCCCAATCCATGAGCATGGAACGTTTTTCCATTTCTTTGCGTCTTCTTCAATTTCTTTCATGAGTATTTTATAGTTTTCTGAGTACAGATCCTTTGCCTCTTTGGTTAGATTTATTCCTAGGTATCTAATGGTTTTGGGTGCAATCGTAAATGGGATCGACTCCTTGATTTGTCTCTCTTCTGTCTTGTTGTTGGTGTATAGGAATGCCACTGATTTCTGTGCATTGATTTTATATCCTGCTACTTGACTGAATTCCTGTATGAGTTCTAGCAGTTTTGGGGTGGAGTCTTTTGGGTTTTCCACATACAGTATCATATCATCTGCAAAGAGTGAGAGTTTGACTTCCTCTTTGCCGATTTGGATGCCTTTGATTTCCTTTTGTTGTCTAATTGCTGTGGCTAGGACTTCTAATACTATGTTGAATAGCAGTGGTGAGAGTGGACGTCCCTGCCGCGTTCCTGACCTTAGGGGGAAAGCTCTCAGCCTTTCCCCATTGAGAATGATATTCGCTGTAGGTTTTTCATAGATGGCTTTTATGATATTGAGGTATGTACCCTCTATCCCTATACTCTGAAGAGTTTTGATCAAGAAAGGATGCTGTACTTTGTCAAAAGCTTTTTCTGCATCTATTGAGAGGATCATATGATTCTTGTTCTTTCTTTTGTTAATGTATTGTATCACGTTGATTGATTTGCGGATGTTGAACCAGCCTTGCAGCCCAGGGATAAATCCCACTTGGTCGTGGTGAATAATCCTTTTAATGTACTGTTGGATCCTATTGGCTAGTATTTTGGGGAGAATTTTTGCATCCATGTTCATCAAGGATATCGGTCTGTAATTCTCTTTTTTGATGGGGTCTTTGTCTGGTTTTGGGATCAAGGTAATGCTGGCCTCATAAAATGAGTTTGGAAGTTTCCCTTCCATTTCTATTTTTTGGAACAGTTTCAGGAGAATAGGTATTAATTCTTCTTGAAATGTCTGATAGAATTCCCCTGGGAAGCCACCTGGCCCTGGGCTTTTGTTTCTTGGGAGCTTTTTGATGACTGTTTCAATTTCCTTAGTGGTTATAGGTCTGTTCAGGTTTTCTATTTCTTCCTGGTTCAATTTTGGTAGTTGATACATCTCTAGGAATGCACCCATTTCTTCCAGGTTATCTAATTTGCTGGCCTAGTGTTGCTCATAATATGTTCTTATAATTGTTTGTATTTCTTTGGTGTTGGTTGTGACCTCTCCTCTTTCATTCATGATTTTGTTGATTTGGGTCATTTCTCTTTTCTTTTTGATCAGTCTGGCCAGGGGTTTATCGATCTTGTTAATTCTTTCAAAGAACCAGCTCCTAGTTTCGTTGATCTGTTCTACTGTTCTTTTGGTTTCTAGTTCATTGATTTCTGCTCTGATCTTTATGATTTCTCTTCTCCTGCTGGGTTTAGGCTTTATTTGCTGTTCTTTCTCCAGCTCCTTTAGGTGTAGGGTTAGGTTGTGTATTTGAGACCTTTCTTGTTTCTTGAGAAAGGCTTGTATTGCTATATACTTTCCTCTCAGGACTGCCTTTGCTGTATCCCAAAGATTTTGAACAGTTGTGTTTTCATTTTCATTGGTTTCCATGAATTTTTTTATTTCTTCTTTAATTTCTTGGTTGACCCATTCATTCTTTAGTAGGATGCTCTTTAGCCTCCATGTATTTGAGTTCTTTCCGACTTTCCTCTTGTGGTTGAGTTCTAGTTTCAAAGCATTGTGGTCTGAAAATATGCAGGGAATGATCCCAATCTTTTGGTACCGATTGAGACCTGATTTGTGACCTAGGATGTGATCAATTCTGGAGAATGTTCCATGGGCACTAGAGAAGAATGTGTATTCGTTTGCTTTGGGATGGAATGTTCCGAATATGTCTGTGAAGTCCATTTGGTCCAGTGTGTCATTTAAAGTCTTTATTTCCTTGTTGATCTTTTGCTTAGATGATCTGTCCATTTCAGCCAGAGGGGTGTTAAAGTCCCCCACTATTATTGTATTGTTGTCGATGTGTTTCTTTGCTTTTGTTATTAATTGCCTTATATAATTGGCTGCTCCTATGTTCGGGGCATAGATATTTACAATTGTTAGATCTTCTTGTTGGATAGACCCTTTAAGTAGGATATAGTGTCCTTCCTCATCTCTTATTACAGTCTTTGTTTTAAAACCTAGTTTGTCTGATATAAGGATTGCCACCCCAGCTTTCTTTTGGTGTCCATTAGCATGGTAAATGGTTTTCCACCCCCTCACTTTCAATCTGGGGGTGTCTTTGGGTCTAAAATGAGTCTCTTGCAGACAGCATATTGATGGGTCTTGTTTTTTAATCCAATCTGATAGCCTGTGTCTTTTGATTGGGGCATTTAGCCCATTTACATTCAGGGTAACTATTGAAAGGTATGAATTTAGTGCCATTGTATTACCTGTAAGGTGACTGTTAACTGTCTGTTGTCTGTGTTCGTTTCTGCTCTTTGCTGCTTTTAGGTTCTCTCTTTGCTTAGAGGACCCCTCTCAATATTTCTTGGAGGGCTGGTTTCGTGTTTGCAAATTCCTTTAGTTTTTGTTTGTTCTGGAAGCTTTTTATCTCTCCTTCTATTTTCAATGATAGCCTAGCTGGATATAGTATTCTTGGCTGCATATTTTTCTCGTTTAGTGCTCTGAAGTTATCTTGCCAGTCCTTTCTGGCCTGCCAGGTCTCTGTGGATAGGTCTGTTGCCAATCTAATGTTTCGACCATTGTAGGTTACATATCTCTTCTCCCGAGCTGCTTTCAGGATTTTCTCTTTGTCTCTGAGACTCGTAAGTTTTACTATTAGATGTCGGGGTGTTGACCTATTATTATTGATTTTGAGAGGGGTTCTCTGTGCCTCCTGGATTTTAATGCCTGTTTCCTTCCTCACATTAGGGAAGTTCTCTGCTATAATTTGCTCCAATATACCTTCTGCCCCTCTCTCTGTCTCTTCTTCTTCTGGGATCCCAATTATTCTAATGTTGTTTCGTCTTATCATATCACTTATCTCTCGAATTCTGCCCTCGTGATCCTGTAGTTGTTTCTCTCTCTTTTTCTCAGCCTCTTTATTTTCCATCATTTGGTCTTCTATATCGCTGATTCTCTCTTCTGCCTCATTTATCCTAGCATTTAGTGCCCCCATTTTTGATTGCACCTCATCAATAGCCTTTTTGATTTCGATTTGGTTAGATTTTAGTTCTTTTATTTCTCCAGAAAGGGTTTCTCTAATAACTTCCACGCTTCTCTCAAGCCAGCTAGTATCTTTAAAGTCATGATTCTGAACTCTAGGTCCGACATCGTACTAGTGTCCGTATTGAGTAGGTCCCTGGCTGACGGTACTACCTCTTGTTCTTTTTGCTGAGGTGATTTCTTTCGTCTTGTCATTTTGTCCAGAGGAGAATAGATGAATGAGAGAACAAAATGCTAACAGGTTTACAACGTCCTCAGCAAATATACTGTATACAAATCAGAAAAGACCTAAAACCAGGGGGAAAAAAAAGGGAAAGAAAGAGAAAAAGAAAAAAAAAAGATAAAAACAAAAACAAAACAATACAAAAAAGACAGAATATGATCAAATATGATCAGGCTAGTGCATAGATCAGTGCCACACACTAGATTTTGGGCGTATTTTGGTCTGTTAGAAAAAAGTGCCTCCTAAAATTTTAAAGGAAGAAAGACATATATGTACAAAATAAGGGTTGATACAATGAAGGGATGGAAGATGACTGTAAAGATGAAAAATATAAAAGATTTTATAAAAGGACTTGGTAAGATAAGTTGTTTGAAAAAAGAAAGAAGATGTAAGAAAAAATAAAAGGAAAAAGGGAGAGAATGTGATCAGGCAGGAGACTAGAACAAAGCCATACACTAGTGATTTAGGGTATATTTTGATCTGTTAGAAGAAACTGTACCTCAAAATTTTAAAGAGAGAACAACTTATATATATATGCCAAAAATAAGGGTATCTACTATGAAGGGATAAAATATGACTCTAAAAATGAAAAATAAAAAATGTTTTTTTTTTTCTAAAAGAGGGATTGATAAGATGTTGGTTGAAAAAGGGAAAAAGAAAAATAAAAAAAAAGTCAACAAAAATTAACTTTGATGAAATAATGAATCATGGTAAAAAAAAAAAAAAAAAAGAAAGCCATGAATCTATGTGCAGTATTCCCCTAGCGCTGGAGTTCTCCTCTTCTCCTTGATCGATCAACTTGGTCTTGGCTTGCTGGCTGTTTGTGTTGATCTTCTGGGGGAGGGGCCTGTTGCTGTGGTTTCCAAATGTCTTTGCCGGAGGCAGAATTGCCCCGCCCTTGTCGGTCCGGGCTAAGGAAGCTGCTCCGGTTTGCTCTCAGGAGCTTTTGTTCCCTGCAAGCTCTCGGTACAGCTTTGGAGGACCAGGGCAGAAATGGTGGCCTCCCAATCTCCACTCGGAGGAGCTGAGAACTCGGGGCCCCGCTCCTCAGTGTGCCCCCAGAGAAAAGCAGTCACTTCCGTGTCCCCGGTCTCCGGCCGCACTCCGTGCTCACCCGGCCTGTGATGGAGCGTTGCTATCTCTGGCACCCGACCCCGCGCGGAGTCTCCAAACCCAGCAGATCCCTGCAGTGCGTTCCCGCACCGCTCCTCCCCGGGAAGGAAGGGGAGTCTCCCCGGATCTGCTGCTTGTTGGGTCCCTGCTGGGGGAGCCGTGCCCCGAATGGGCCGCAGATCACAGTTTATGGCAACCCCGAGCTGAGAGCCCGCGACTCTGCTCCGTATCTGCAGCCGGCTTCCCTGCTCTGATACCTGGGAGCTCTGGCGCACTCAGGCACCCCCGGTCTCTCTGTGACCCCAAGGGTCCTGAGACCACACTGTCCCGGGAGGATTCCACCCACCGCTTAGCCACTGCAGCGACGTCCCTCCGCCGAGCCAACTTCTAAAAGGTCCGATTTTGTGCTCCGCGGCTCTATCACTTGCCAGAAGCGGCCAGCGGAGGCCCCTCCCCCGCCGTCTATCCTCCCGAATATCGCCTCGGATTCACTTCTCCGCACGCCCTACCTTCCAGTAAGTGGTCGCTTCTCTGTTCAGAGAGTTGTTGCTACTCTCCTGTTCGATCTCCTGTTGAGTTCGTAGGTGTTCCGAATGGTTTGATCCCTATTCAGCTGAATTCCTGAGACCAGACGAAATCTAGGTCTCCTACTCCTCCGCCATCTTGCTCCGCCTCTCCCTATGCGCGGCATTCTGGCATGAACGTGTGAAGAAGGCATAAAGAATGTGCCGTGCCCTGTGACGGTGCTTGACCAACCGCTTGTGAAGAAGTCTTCCCGCAGCTATCATATTGTTTCAGGAAGATAAAAGTGTTTTCTGCAGTGGGTGTGAAGGCATGAGGGACGTACCCTAGAGTTAGCCGTCCGTTCCGAATGTGTCTACTGTCGTTCCATGAAGAAGGATGAGTATGGAAATGTATGATGTGAGGAAGCATAAGGAGGATGGCCTACGGGTGTTTAACTCTAAGAACAAATCTAGAGGGTTGCCGTCCGTCGACGACCCGCTCTTTCCCTACGGGTGGAAGCACCTGGTTACAACTTAGTGCGAACGAAAGGAGACGGAAAGCGCGATACACTACGGCGAGGAACACGTTGTGCGGAGCGTTTCTGTCCACGAAAGTCTTGTGTCATGAGGTTGGAAGGGCCTTCAAATGTACGTGAGCTCGCCTCAGCAGCGCCTTGCACTGAACTCAGAGAAACAACGCCACGTCCAACACGATTTCGGGCTAACCTCTTGGTTCGGGAAGCATGAATCCGTTGGAGATGTATGTGTAAGTGTCTGACACTCGGCTCTCAAGGAACAAAACGGTAGAGAAATCGCCTTTCCACTACCATCTCCAGGGAAGAAGATGGAGGAAGGTTCCGACGTTAAAAGCGAAGGCACAAGTACTGTGCCATATACCACTGCTTGAGAACGAACTTGTGTCGAAAGCTTCTCCCAACTCAGATCTTGTTTCGGGAAGATAGAAGCGTTGTCATTACTTTGTGTGGAAACGCAAGGAAAACGCCACACGCTGAATGGTGAAGAAAAATGTGGGTCGAATGTGACCACCATCACACTAGTAGTCCCCTAGAGAGGAGTGTGTCTGGAAATGGGAGGAAGCGTAAGGAACGTGCTATACACCTAAGTCTAAGAAACAACGCTGTGGCGGTGCGGTCCTTCGACTGCCATCCGCTTTGCTAAGGCACGAAGCGGGTTGAAGCAAAGTGTGAAAGAATCCGGAGGGGAAGGAAGAGAGATATACCTTACTCGCGGAACAAATTCTTATGGAGGGCTTTTCTCAACGAACACCATGTGTCACGACGCTGGAAGGGTGTTCAAATGTATGCGCCTTCGCCAAAGGAAAGGCATACACGAATCTCTGCGAAGCCAGTCTGTGTCAAACGCGACTTCGAGCTTCCATCTGGGTTCCCGCGGAATCCCTAGTCACAAAATGTACGTGTGGAATCCTACACGAAGGGAGTGCTCTTCAGTCTGAAGAAACACCATTCCCGAGAAACCGTGTGTCTACTAACATCTTCCCTGAAAATGGTAGGCTTTTCCCATGGAAGTGTGAAATCGCAAGGAATGGGCCCCATGCCTGTGCTACAGAAGTCCTTGGTGTCGACAGTCTGTCGCCATTCAAATCCTGTTCCGTGAGAAGTGTTTTCAAGAGTAGGAGTGAGAGCAGATGGAAAAGGACACGGTTTTACGTGTGAGAAGGAAATCCGTCAAGAAAGCCATACACGGAAGGATGAGAAACACTTTAGCATGAAATGGGGCAGGCACCTAGAATGGGCCCTGTGACGATGCTTGAGAAACCACTTGTAAAGAAGGCTTCCCTCAACTATCATATCGTTTCAGTAAGAGGAAAGTGTTTTCCGTAGTGGGTGTGAAGGCGTAAGGGACATCGGCTCGACTCAGCTCTCCGTTTCGAATTGGCCTACTGTCGTGGACATGAAGAAGGGTGTGTATGGAGATGGATGATGTGCGGAAGCCTAAGGAAGATGGCATACGTCTGTTAAACTCTAAGAACAAATCTCGAGGGTTGCCGTCCTTCGACTACCACCTCTTTTCGTAAGGATGGAAGCAGCTTGGGAAACCTAGCGTGAACGAAAAGCGATGGAACGCGCGATCCTCTACAGGGAGGAACACGTTGTGCGGAGGGTTTCTGTCCATCAAGTCCTGTGTCATGGAGGTGGATGGGTCTTCAAATGCACGTGGGCTCGTCTCAGTAGTAGTAGCCTTACACTGAATTCTGAGAAACGAGGCCATGTCCAACAGGCTTTCGTGCTTACATCTGGGTTCTTGAAGAAAAAAGCCTTTGGAGATATGAGTGTTGCTATATAAGGTAAGGGTCTTACACTCACCTCTCAAAGAACAAAACGGTAGGGAAATAGTCTTTGCACTGCCACCTACAGGGAAGAAGACGGAAGAACTCTCCAACGTTAACAGTGAAGGCACAACTACCGTGCCATATACCAACTGTTTGGGAAAGAGATGTGTCTAAAGCTTCTCTCAACTCAAATCTTGCTTCAGGAAGATAGAAGCGTTTTCAGGACTTCGTGTGAACGCGTAAGAAAAGTGCCATACGCTGAATTGTGCAGAGACATGTGGGTCGAATGCGACCACCCTCGAACCAGTTGTCCCCGAGAGAGGTGTGTGTCTGGAAATCGGGGGAAGCGTAAGGAACGAGCTCTACACTTAAGTCTAAGAAACAATGCTGTGGAGGAGCGGTCCTTCGTCTACCTTCTCCTTCCCGAAGGATCGAAGCGGCCTTGCGCCAAGTGTGAAAGGAAGCGGAGGAAAAGCCTGATATACCTTCCTCGTGGAACAACATTTATGGAGGGCTTCGCCCAATGGGCACCATGGGTCACGACGCCTGAAGGGTTTTCCAAATGGACGTGAGTTCGCCAGAGGAAAGCCACAGACTCAGCTGCGCGAAACAAGTCTGAGTCAAACCCGACTTCGAGCTTACGACTGGCGTCACGGGGACATCATAGTCACAACAGGTATTTGTTGAATCCGAAACAGGCGGCGTGCACTTCAGTCTGAGGAAACAGAGAAACCGTGTTTCTACTAACATCTTCCCTGAAAATGCTTGTCTATTCCAATGGAAGTGTGGCAGCGCAAGGCATGTGCCCCATGCCTGCGCCACAGAAATAGTTAGTGTAGATTGTCTCTCCCGATTCAAACCTTGTTCCGTGAGGAATGTTTCCAAGAGTATGAAAGAGAGCAGAGGGGAAAGGTCATGCCTTCAAGTGGGAGAAGGAAGTCCTGGAAAGCCATACACCGACGTATGCGCGGCATACTTTTTTTTTTAATTTTTTTATTGTTACATTAATCACCATATATTACATCATTAGTTTTTGGTGCAGTGTTCCATGATTCATTGTTTGTTCATAACACCCAGTGCTCCATGCAGAACATGCCCTCCTCAATACCCATCACCAGGCTAAGCCATCCCCCTACCCCCTTCCCGTCTAGAACCCTCAGTTTGTTTTTCAGAGTCCATCATCTCTCATGGTTCCTCTCCCCCTCTGACATACTCCCCTTTTCTTCCTCTCCTGTTATCTTCTTCTTTTTCTTTTTTCTTAAAATATGTTGTGTTATTTGTTTCAGAAGTACAGAACTGTGATTCAACAGTCTTGCACAATTCACAGCGCTCACCATAGCACATACCCTCCCCAATGTCTATCACCCAGCCACCCCATCCCTCCCACCCCCAACCACTCCAGTAACACTCAGTTTCTTTCCTGAGATTAAGAATTCCTCATATCAGTGAGGTCATGTGATACATGTCTTTCTCTGATTGACTTATTTCCCTCAGCACAACAGCCTCCAGTTCCATCCACGTCGTTGCAAATGGCAAGATCTCATTCCTTTTGATGGCTGCATAATATTCCATTGTGTATATGTAGCCCATCTTCTTTATCCATTCATCTGTCGATGGGCATCTTGGCTCTTTCCACAGTTTGGCTATGGTGGACATTGCTGCTATAAACATTGGGGTACACGTACCCCTTCGGGTCCCTACATTTGTATCTTTGTGGTAAATACCCAGTAGTGCAATTGCTGGATCGAACGGTAGCTCTAATTTCAACTGTTTGAGGAGCCTCCATACTGTTTTCCAGAGGGGTTGCACCAGCTTGCATTCCCACCAACAGTGTAGGAGGGTTCCCCTGTCTCCACATCCCCGCCAACATCTGTCGTTCCCTGACTTGTTAATTTTAGCCATTCTGACGGGTGTGAGGTGGTATCTCATTGAGGTTTTGATTTGGATTTCCCTGATGCCGAGCGATGTTGAGCACTTTGTCATGTGCCTGTTGGCCATTTGGATGTCTTCTTTGGAAAAATGTCTGTTCATGTCTTCTGCCCATTTCTTGATTGGATTATTTGTTCTTTGGGTTTTGGGTTTGATAAGTTCTTTATAGATTTTGGATACTAGCCCTTTATCTGATATGTCATTTGCAAATATTTTCTCCCATTCTGTCGGTTGTCTTTTGGTTTTGTGGACTGTTTCTTTTGCTGTGCAAAAGCTTTTTATCTTGATGAAATCCCAATAGTTCATTTTTGCCCTGGCTTCCCGTGCCTTTGGCGATGTTTCTAGGAAGAAGTTGCTGCGGCTAAGGTCGAAAAGGTTGCTACCTGTGTTCTCCTTTAGGATTTTGATGGACTCCTGTCTCACGTTTAGGTCTTTCAACCATTTGGAGTCTATTTTTGTGTGTGGTGTAAGGAAATGGTCCAGTTTCATTCTTCTGCATGTGGCTGCCCAATTTTCCCAACACCATTTGTTGAAGAGACTGTCTCTTTTCCATTGGACGTTCTTTCCTGCTTTGTCAAAGATAAGTTGACCATAGAGTTGAGGGTCCATTTCTGGGCTCTCGATTCTGTTCCATTGATCGATGTGTCTGTTTTTGTGCCAGTACCATACTGTCTTGATGATGACAGCTTTGTAATAGAGCTGGAAGTCCGGAATTGTGATGCCGCCAGCTTTGCTTTTCTTTTTCAGTATTCCTCTGGCTCTTCTGGGTCTCTTCTGGTTCCATACAAATTTTAGGATTATTTGATCCATTTCTTTGAAAAAAGTGGATGGTATTTTGATGGGGATTGCATTGAATGTGTAGATTGCTCTAGGTAGCATTGACATCTTCACAATGTTGATTCTCCCAATCCATGAGCATGGAACGTTTTTCCATTTCTTTGCGTCTTCTTCAATTTCTTTCATGAGTATTTTATAGTTTTCTGAGTACAGATCCTTTGCCTCTTTGGTTAGATTTATTCCTAGGTATCTAATGGTTTTGGGTGCAATCGTAAATGGGATCGACTCCTTGATTTGTCTCTCTTCTGTCTTGTTGTTGGTGTATAGGAATGCCACTGATTTCTGTGCATTGATTTTATATCCTGCTACTTGACTGAATTCCTGTATGAGTTCTAGCAGTTTTGGGGTGGAGTCTTTTGGGTTTTCCACATACAGTATCATATCATCTGCAAAGAGTGAGAGTTTGACTTCCTCTTTGCCGATTTGGATGCCTTTGATTTCTTTTTGTTGTCTAATTGCTGTGGCTAGGACTTCTAATACTATGTTGAATAGCAGTGGTGAGAGTGGACGTCCCTGCCGCGTTCCTGACCTTAGGGGGAAAGCTCTCAGCCTTTCCCCATTGAGAATGATATTCGCTGTAGGTTTTTCATAGATGGCTTTTATGATATTGAGGTATGTACCCTCTATCCCTATACTCTGAAGAGTTTTGATCAAGAAAGGATGCTGTACTTTGTCAAAAGCTTTTTCTGCATCTATTGAGAGGATCATATGATTCTTGTTCTTTCTTTTGTTAATGTATTGTATCACGTTGATTGATTTGCGGATGTTGAACCAGCCTTGCAGCCCAGGGATAAATCCCACTTGGTCGTGGTGAATAATCCTTTTAATGTACTGTTGGATCCTATTGGCTAGTATTTTGGGGAGAATTTTTGCATCCATGTTCATCAAGGATATCGGTCTGTAATTCTCTTTTTTGATGGGGTCTTTGTCTGGTTTTGGGATCAAGGTAATGCTGGCCTCATAAAATGAGTTTGGAAGTTTCCCTTCCATTTCTATTTTTTGGAACAGTTTCAGGAGAATAGGTATTAATTCTTCTTGAAATGTCTGATAGAATTCCCCTGGGAAGCCATCTGGCCCTGGGCTTTTGTTTCTTGGGAGCTTTTTGATGACTGTTTCAATTTCCTTAGTGGTTATAGGTCTGTTCAGGTTTTCTATTTCTTCCTGGTTCAATTTTGGTAGTTGATACATCTCTAGGAATGCACCCATTTCTTCCAGGTTATCTAATTTGCTGGCATAGTGTTGCTCATAATATGTTCTTATAATTGTTTGTATTTCTTTGGTGTTGGTTGTGACCTCTCCTCTTTCATTCATGATTTTGTTGATTTGGGTCATTTCTCTTTTCTTTTTGATCAGTCTGGCCAGGGGTTTATCGATCTTGTTAATTCTTTCAAAGAACCAGCTCCTAGTTTCGTTGATCTGTTCTACTGTTCTTTTGGTTTCTAGTTCATTGATTTCTGCTCTGATCTTTATGATTTCTCTTCTCCTGCTGGGTTTAGGCTTTATTTGCTGTTCTTTCTCCAGCTCCTTTAGGTGTAGGGTTAGGTTGTGTATTTGAGACCTTTCTTGTTTCTTGAGAAAGGCTTGTATTGCTATATACTTTCCTCTCAGGACTGCCTTTGCTGTATCCCAAAGATTTTGAACAGTTGTGTTTTCATTTTCATTGGTTTCCATGAATTTTTTTATTTCTTCTTTAATTTCTTGGTTGACCCATTCATTCTTTAGTAGGATGCTCTTTAGCCTCCATGTATTTGAGTTCTTTCCGACTTTCCTCTTGTGGTTGAGTTCTAGTTTCAAAGCATTGTGGTCTGAAAATATGCAGGGAATGATCCCAATCTTTTGGTACCGATTGAGACCTGATTTGTGACCTAGGATGTGATCAATTCTGGAGAATGTTCCATGGGCACTAGAGAAGAATGTGTATTCCTTTGCTTTGGGATGGAATGTTCCGAATATGTCTGTGAAGTCCATTTGGTCCAGTGTGTCATTTAAAGTCTTTATTTCCTTGTTGATCTTTTGCTTAGATGATCTGTCCATTTTAGCCAGAGGTGTGTTAAAGTCCCCCACTATTATTGTATTGTTGTCGATGTGTTTCTTTGCTTTTGTTATTAATTGCCTTATATAATTGGCTGCTCCTATGTTCGGGGCATAGATATTTACAATTGTTAGATCTTCTTGTTGGATAGACCCTTTAAGTAGGATATAGTGTCCTTCCTCATCTCTTATTACAGTCTTTGTTTTAAAACCTAGTTTGTCTGATATAAGGATTGCCACCCCAGCTTTCTTTTGGTGTCCATTAGCATGGTAAATGGTTTTCCACCCCCTCACTTTCAATCTGGGGGTGTCTTTGGGTCTAAAATGAGTCTCTTGCAGACAGCATATTGATGGGTCTTGTTTTTTAATCCAATCTGATAGCCTGTGTCTTTTGATTGGGGCATTTAGCCCATTTACATTCAGGGTAACTATTGAAAGGTATGAATTTAGTGCCATTGTATTACCTGTAAGGTGACTGTTAACTGTCTGTTGTCTGTGTTCGTTTCTGCTCTTTGCTGCTTTTAGGTTCTCTCTTTGCTTAGAGGACCCCTCTCAATATTTCTTGGAGGGCTGGTTTCGTGTTTGCAAATTCCTTTAGTTTTTGTTTGTTCTGGAAGCTTTTTATCTCTCCTTCTATTTTCAATGATAGCCTAGCTGGATATAGTATTCTTGGCTGCATATTTTTCTCGTTTAGTGCTCTGAAGTTATCTTGCCAGTCCTTTCTGGCCTGCCAGGTCTCTGTGGATAGGTCTGTTGCCAATCTAATGTTTCGACCATTGTAGGTTACATATCTCTTCTCCCGAGCTGCTTTCAGGATTTTCTCTTTGTCTCTGAGACTCGTAAGTTTTACTATTAGATGTCGGGGTGTTGACCTATTATTATTGATTTTGAGAGGGGTTCTCTGTGCCTCCTGGATTTTAATGCCTGTTTCCTTCCTCACATTAGGGAAGTTCTCTGCTATAATTTGCTCCAATATACCTTCTGCCCCTCTCTCTGTCTCTTCTTCTTCTGGGATCCCAATTATTCTAATGTTGTTTCGTCTTATCATATCACTTATCTCTCGAATTCTGCCCTCGTGATCCTGTAGTTGTTTCTCTCTCTTTTTCTCAGCCTCTTTATTTTCCATCATTTGGTCTTCTATATCGCTGATTCTCTCTTCTGCCTCATTTATCCTAGCATTTAGTGCCCCCATTTTTGATTGCACCTCATCAATAGCCTTTTTGATTTCGATTTGGTTAGATTTTAGTTCTTTTATTTCTCCAGAAAGGGTTTCTCTAATAACTTCCACGCTTCTCTCAAGCCAGCTAGTATCTTTAAAGTCATGATTCTGAACTCTAGGTCCGACATCGTACTAGTGTCCGTATTGAGTAGGTCCCTGGCTGACGGTACTACCTCTTGTTCTTTTTGCTGAGGTGATTTCTTTCGTCTTGTCATTTTGTCCAGAGGAGAATAGATGAATGAGAGAACAAAATGCTAACAGGTTTACAACGTCCTCAGCAAATATACTGTATACAAATCAGAAAAGACCTGAAACCAGGGGGAAAAAAAAGGGAAAGAAAGAAAAAAGAAAGAGAAAAAGAAAAAAAAAAGATAAAAACAAAAACAAAACAATACAAAAAAAGACAGAATATGATCAAATATGATCAGGCTAGTGCATAGATCAGTGCCACACACTAGATTTTGGGCGTATTTTGGTCTGTTAGAAAAAAGTGCCTCCTAAAATTTTAAAGGAAGAAAGACATATATGTACAAAATAAGGGTTGATACAATGAAGGGATGGAAGATGACTGTAAAGATGAAAAATATAAAAGATTTTATAAAAGGACTTGGTAAGATGAGTTGTTTGAAAAAAGAAAGAAGATGTAAGAAAAAAAAAAAGGAAAAAGGGAGAGAATGTGATCAGGCAGGAGACTAGAACAAAGCCATACACTAGTGATTTAGGGTATATTTTGATCTGTTAGAAGAAACTGTACCTCAAAATTTTAAAGAGAGAACAACTTATATATATATGCCAAAAATAAGGGTATCTACTATGAAGGGATAAAATATGACTCTAAAAATGAAAAATAAAAAATGTTTTTTTTTTTCTAAAAGAGGGATTGATAAGATGTTGGTTGAAAAAGGGAAAAAGAAAAATAAAAAAAAAGTCAACAAAAATTAACTTTGATGAAATAATGAATCATGGTAAAAAAAAAAAAAAAAAGAAAGCCATGAATCTATGTGCAGTATTCCCCTAGCGCTGGAGTTCTCCTCTTCTCCTTGATCGATCAACTTGGTCTTGGCTTGCTGGCTGTTTGTGTTGATCTTCTGGGGGAGGGGCCTGTTGCTGTGGTTTCCAAATGTCTTTGCCGGAGGCAGAATTGCCCCGCCCTTGTCGGTCCGGGCTAAGGAAGCTGCTCCGGTTTGCTCTCAGGAGCTTTTGTTCCCTGCAAGCTCTCGGTACAGCTTTGGAGGACCAGGGCAGAAATGGTGGCCTCCCAATCTCCACTCGGAGGAGCTGAGAACTCGGGGCCCCGCTCCTCAGTGTGCCCCCAGAGAAAAGCAGTCACTTCCGTGTCCCCGGTCTCCGGCCGCACTCCGTGCTCACCCGGCCTGTGATGGAGCGTTGCTATCTCTGGCACCCGACCCCGCGCGGAGTCTCCAAACCCAGCAGATCCCTGCAGTGCGTTCCCGCACCGCTCCTCCCCGGGAAGGAAGGGGAGTCTCCCCGGATCTGCTGCTTGTTGGGTCCCTGCTGGGGGAGCCGTGCCCCGAATGGGCCGCAGATCACAGTTTATGGCAACCCCGAGCTGAGAGCCCGCGACTCTGCTCCGTATCTGCAGCCGGCTTCCCTGCTCTGATACCTGGGAGCTCTGGCGCACTCAGGCACCCCCGGTCTCTCTGTGACCCCAAGGGTCCTGAGACCACACTGTCCCGGGAGGATTCCACCCACCGCTTAGCCACTGCAGCGACGTCCCTCCGCCGAGCCAACTTCTAAAAGGTCCGATTTTGTGCTCCGCGGCTCTATCACTTGCCAGAAGCGGCCAGCGGAGGCCCCTCCCCCGCCGTCTATCCTCCCGAATATCGCCTCGGATTCACTTCTCCGCACGCCCTACCTTCCAGTAAGTGGTCGCTTCTCTGTTCAGAGAGTTGTTGCTACTCTCCTGTTCGATCTCCTGTTGAGTTCGTAGGTGTTCCGAATGGTTTGATCCCTATTCAGCTGAATTCCTGAGACCAGACGAAATCTAGGTCTCCTACTCCTCCGCCATCTTGCTCCGCCTCTCCCTATGCGCGGCATTCTGGCATGAACGTGTGAAGAAGGCATAAAGAATGTGCCGTGCCCTGTGACGGTGCTTGACCAACCGCTTGTGAAGAAGTCTTCCCGCAGCTATCATATTGTTTCAGGAAGATAAAAGTGTTTTCTGCAGTGGGTGTGAAGGCATGAGGGACGTACCCTAGAGTTAGCCGTCCGTTCCGAATGTGTCTACTGTCGTTCCATGAAGAAGGATGAGTATGGAAATGTATGATGTGAGGAAGCATAAGGAGGATGGCCTACGGGTGTTTAACTCTAAGAACAAATCTAGAGGGTTGCCGTCCGTCGACGACCCGCTCTTTCCCTACGGGTGGAAGCACCTGGTTACAACTTAGTGCGAACGAAAGGAGACGGAAAGCGCGATACACTACGGCGAGGAACACGTTGTGCGGAGCGTTTCTGTCCACGAAAGTCTTGTGTCATGAGGTTGGAAGGGCCTTCAAATGTACGTGAGCTCGCCTCAGCAGCGCCTTGCACTGAACTCAGAGAAACAACGCCACGTCCAACACGATTTCGGGCTAACCTCTTGGTTCGGGAAGCATGAATCCGTTGGAGATGTATGTGTAAGTGTCTGACACTCGGCTCTCAAGGAACAAAACGGTAGAGAAATCGCCTTTCCACTACCATCTCCAGGGAAGAAGATGGAGGAAGGTTCCGACGTTAAAAGCGAAGGCACAAGTACTGTGCCATATACCACTGCTTGAGAACGAACTTGTGTCGAAAGCTTCTCCCAACTCAGATCTTGTTTCGGGAAGATAGAAGCGTTGTCATTACTTTGTGTGGAAACGCAAGGAAAACGCCACACGCTGAATGGTGAAGAAAAATGTGGGTCGAATGTGACCACCATCACACTAGTAGTCCCCTAGAGAGGAGTGTGTCTGGAAATGGGAGGAAGCGTAAGGAACGTGCTATACACCTAAGTCTAAGAAACAACGCTGTGGCGGTGCGGTCCTTCGACTGCCATCCGCTTTGCTAAGGCACGAAGCGGGTTGAAGCAAAGTGTGAAAGAATCCGGAGGGGAAGGAAGAGAGATATACCTTACTCGCGGAACAAATTCTTATGGAGGGCTTTTCTCAACGAACACCATGTGTCACGACGCTGGAAGGGTGTTCAAATGTATGCGCCTTCGCCAAAGGAAAGGCATACACGAATCTCTGCGAAGCCAGTCTGTGTCAAACGCGACTTCGAGCTTCCATCTGGGTTCCCGCGGAATCCCTAGTCACAAAATGTACGTGTGGAATCCTATACGAAGGGAGTGCTCTTCAGTCTGAAGAAACACCATTCCCGAGAAACCGTGTGTCTACTAACATCTTCCCTGAAAATGGTAGGCTTTTCCCATGGAAGTGTGAAATCGCAAGGAATGGGCCCCATGCCTGTGCTACAGAAGTCCTTGGTGTCGAAAGTCTGTCGCCATTCAAATCCTGTTCCGTGAGAAGTGTTTTCAAGAGTAGGAGTGAGAGCAGATGGAAAAGGACACGGTTTTACGTGTGAGAAGGAAATCCGTCAAGAAAGCCATACACGGAAGGATGAGAAACACTTTAGCATGAAATGGGGCAGGCACCTAGAATGGGCCCTGTGACGATGCTTGAGAAACCACTTGTAAAGAAGGCTTCCCTCAACTATCATATCGTTTCAGTAAGAGGAAAGTGTTTTCCATAGTGGGTGTGAAGGCGTAAGGGACATCGGCTCGACTCAGCTCTCCGTTTCGAATTGGCCTACTGTCGTGGACATGAAGAAGGGTGTGTATGGAGATGGATGATGTGCGGAAGCCTAAGGAAGATGGCATACGTCTGTTAAACTCTAAGAACAAATCTCGAGGGTTGCCGTCCTTCGACTACCACCTCTTTTCGTAAGGATGGAAGCAGCTTGGGAAAGCTAGCGTGAACGAAAAGCGATGGAACGCGCGATCCTCTACACGGAGGAACACGTTGTGCGGAGGGTTTCTGTCCATCAAGTCCTGTGTCATGGATGTGGATGGGTCTTCAAATGCACGGGGGCTCGTCTCAGTAGTAGTAGCCTTACACTGAATTCTGAGAAACGAGGCCATGTCCAACAGGCTTTCGTGCTAACATCTGGGTTCTTGAAGAAAGAAGCCTTGGGAGAGATGAGTGTTGCTATATAGGGTAAGCGTCTTACACTCACCTCTCAAAGAACAAAACGGTAGGGAAATAGTCTTTGCACTGCCACCTACAGGGAAGAAGATGGAAGAACTCTCCAACGTTAACAGTGAAGGCACAACTACCGTGCCATATACCAACTGTTTGGGAAAGAGATGTGTCTAAAGCTTCTCTCAACTCAAATCTTGCTTCAGGAGGATAGAAGCGTTTTCAGGACTTCGTGTGAACGCGTAAGAAAAGTGCCATACGCTGAATTGTGCAGAGACATGTGGGTCGAATGCGACCACCCTCGAACCAGTTGTCCCCGAGAGAGGTGTGTGTCTGGAAATCGGGGGAAGCGTAAGGAACGAGCTCTACACTTAAGTCTAAGAAACAATGCTGTGGAGGAGCGGTCCTTCGTCTACCTTCTCCTTCCCGAAGGATCGAAGCGGCCTTGCGCCAAGTGTGAAAGGAAGCGGAGGAAAAGCCTGATATACCTTCCTCGTGGAACAACATTTATGGAGGGCTTCGCCCAATGGGCACCATGGGTCACGACGCCTGAAGGGTTTTCCAAATGGACGTGAGTTCGCCAGAGGAAAGCCACAGACTCAGCTGCGCGAAACAAGTCTGAGTCAAACCCGACTTCGAGCTTACGACTGGCGTCACGGGGACATCATAGTCACAACAGGTATTTGTTGAATCCGAAACAGGCGGCGTGCACTTCAGTCTGAGGAAACAGAGAGACCGTGTTTCTACTAACATCTTCCCTGAAAATGCTTGTCTATTCCAATGTAAGTGTGGCAGCGCAAGGCATGTGCCCCATGCCTGCGCCACAGAAATAGTTAGTGTAGATTGTCTCTCCCGATTCAAACCTTGTTCCGTGAGGAATGTTTCCAAGAGTATGAAAGAGAGCAGAGGGGAAAGGTCATGCCTTCAAGTGGGAGAAGGAAGTCCTGGAAAGCCATACACCGACGTATGCGCGGCATGCTTTTTTTTTTTTTAATTTTTTTATTGTTACATTAATCACCATATATTACATCATTAGTTTTTGGTGCAGTGTTCCATGATTCATTGTTTGTTCATAACACCCAGTGCTCCATGCAGAACGTGCCCTCCTCAATACCCATCACCAGGCTAAGCCATCCCCCTACCCCCTTCCCGTCTAGAACCCTCAGTTTGTTTTTCAGAGTCCATCATCTCTCATGGTTCCTCTCCCCCTCTGACATACTCCCCTTTTCTTCCTCTCCTGTTATCTTCTTCTTTTTCTTTTTTCTTAAAATATGTTGTGTTATTTGTTTCAGAAGTACAGAACTGTGATTCAACAGTCTTGCACAATTCACAGCGCTCACCATAGCACATACCCTCCCCAATGTCTATCACCCAGCCACCCCATCCCTCCCACCCCCAACCACTCCAGTAACACTCAGTTTCTTTCCTGAGATTAAGAATTCCTCATATCAGTGAGGTCATGTGATACATGTCTTTCTCTGATTGACTTATTTCCCTCAGCACAACAGCCTCCAGTTCCATCCACGTCGTTGCAAATGGCAAGATCTCATTCCTTTTGATGGCTGCATAATATTCCATTGTGTATATGTAGCCCATCTTCTTTATCCATTCATCTGTCGATGGGCATCTTGGCTCTTTCCACAGTTTGGCTATGGTGGACATTGCTGCTATAAACATTGGGGTACACGTACCCCTTCGGGTCCCTACATTTGTATCTTTGTGGTAAATACCCAGTAGTGCAATTGCTGGATCGAACGGTAGCTCTAATTTCAACTGTTTGAGGAGCCTCCATACTGTTTTCCAGAGGGGTTGCACCAGCTTGCATTCCCACCAACAGTGTAGGAGGGTTCCCCTGTCTCCACATCCCCGCCAACATCTGTCGTTCCCTGACTTGTTAATTTTAGCCATTCTGACGGGTGTGAGGTGGTATCTCATTGAGGTTTTGATTTGGATTTCCCTGATGCCGAGCGATGTTGAGCACTTTGTCATGTGCCTGTTGGCCATTTGGATGTCTTCTTTGGAAAAATGTCTGTTCATGTCTTCTGCCCATTTCTTGATTGGATTATTTGTTCTTTGGGTTTTGGGTTTGATAAGTTCTTTATAGATTTTGGATACTAGCCCTTTATCTGATATGTCATTTGCAAATATTTTCTCCCATTCTGTCGGTTGTCTTTTGGTTTTGTGGACTGTTTCTTTTGCTGTGCAAAAGCTTTTTATCTTGATGAAATCCCAATAGTTCATTTTTGCCCTGGCTTCCCGTGCCTTTGGCGATGTTTCTAGGAAGAAGTTGCTGCGGCTAAGGTCGAAAAGGTTGCTACCTGTGTTCTCCTTTAGGATTTTGATGGACTCCTGTCTCACGTTTAGGTCTTTCAACCATTTGGAGTCTATTTTTGTGTGTGGTGTAAGGAAATGGTCCAGTTTCATTCTTCTGCATGTGGCTGCCCAATTTTCCCAACACCATTTGTTGAAGAGACTGTCTCTTTTCCATTGGACGTTCTTTCCTGCTTTGTCAAAGATAAGTTGACCATAGAGTTGAGGGTCCATTTCTGGGCTCTCGATTCTGTTCCATTGATCGATGTGTCTGTTTTTGTGCCAGTACCATACTGTCTTGATGATGACAGCTTTGTAATAGAGCTGGAAGTCCGGAATTGTGATGCCGCCAGCTTTGCTTTTCTTTTTCAGTATTCCTCTGGCTCTTCTGGGTCTCTTCTGGTTCCATACAAATTTTAGGATTATTTGATCCATTTCTTTGAAAAAAGTGGATGGTATTTTGATGGGGATTGCATTGAATGTGTAGATTGCTCTAGGTAGCATTGACATCTTCACAATGTTGATTCTCCCAATCCATGAGCATGGAACGTTTTTCCATTTCTTTGCGTCTTCTTCAATTTCTTTCATGAGTATTTTATAGTTTTCTGAGTACAGATCCTTTGCCTCTTTGGTTAGATTTATTCCTAGGTATCTAATGGTTTTGGGTGCAATCGTAAATGGGATCGACTCCTTGATTTGTCTCTCTTCTGTCTTGTTGTTGGTGTATAGGAATGCCACTGATTTCTGTGCATTGATTTTATATCCTGCTACTTGACTGAATTCCTGTATGAGTTCTAGCAGTTTTGGGGTGGAGTCTTTTGGGTTTTCCACATACAGTATCATATCATCTGCAAAGAGTGAGAGTTTGACTTCCTCTTTGCCGATTTGGATGCCTTTGATTTCTTTTTGTTGTCTAATTGCTGTGGCTAGGACTTCTAATACTATGTTGAATAGCAGTGGTGAGAGTGGACGTCCCTGCCGCGTTCCTGACCTTAGGGGGAAAGCTCTCAGCCTTTCCCCATTGAGAATGATATTCGCTGTAGGTTTTTCATAGATGGCTTTTATGATATTGAGGTATGTACCCTCTATCCCTATACTCTGAAGAGTTTTGATCAAGAAAGGATGCTGTACTTTGTCAAAAGCTTTTTCTGCATCTATTGAGAGGATCATATGATTCTTGTTCTTTCTTTTGTTAATGTATTGTATCACGTTGATTGATTTGCGGATGTTGAACCAGCCTTGCAGCCCAGGGATAAATCCCACTTGGTCGTGGTGAATAATCCTTTTAATGTACTGTTGGATCCTATTGGCTAGTATTTTGGGGAGAATTTTTGCATCCATGTTCATCAAGGATATCGGTCTGTAATTCTCTTTTTTGATGGGGTCTTTGTCTGGTTTTGGGATCAAGGTAATGCTGGCCTCATAAAATGAGTTTGGAAGTTTCCCTTCCATTTCTATTTTTTGGAACAGTTTCAGGAGAATAGGTATTAATTCTTCTTGAAATGTCTGATAGAATTCCCCTGGGAAGCCACCTGGCCCTGGGCTTTTGTTTCTTGGGAGCTTTTTGATGACTGTTTCAATTTCCTTAGTGGTTATAGGTCTGTTCAGGTTTTCTATTTCTTCCTGGTTCAATTTTGGTAGTTGATACATCTCTAGGAATGCACCCATTTCTTCCAGGTTATCTAATTTGCTGGCCTAGTGTTGCTCATAATATGTTCTTATAATTGTTTGTATTTCTTTGGTGTTGGTTGTGACCTCTCCTCTTTCATTCATGATTTTGTTGATTTGGGTCATTTCTCTTTTCTTTTTGATCAGTCTGGCCAGGGGTTTATCGATCTTGTTAATTCTTTCAAAGAACCAGCTCCTAGTTTCGTTGATCTGTTCTACTGTTCTTTTGGTTTCTAGTTCATTGATTTCTGCTCTGATCTTTATGATTTCTCTTCTCCTGCTGGGTTTAGGCTTTATTTGCTGTTCTTTCTCCAGCTCCTTTAGGTGTAGGGTTAGGTTGTGTATTTGAGACCTTTCTTGTTTCTTGAGAAAGGCTTGTATTGCTATATACTTTCCTCTCAGGACTGCCTTTGCTGTATCCCAAAGATTTTGAACAGTTGTGTTTTCATTTTCATTGGTTTCCATGAATTTTTTTATTTCTTCTTTAATTTCTTGGTTGACCCATTCATTCTTTAGTAGGATGCTCTTTAGCCTCCATGTATTTGAGTTCTTTCCGACTTTCCTCTTGTGGTTGAGTTCTAGTTTCAAAGCATTGTGGTCTGAAAATATGCAGGGAATGATCCCAATCTTTTGGTACCGATTGAGACCTGATTTGTGACCTAGGATGTGATCAATTCTGGAGAATGTTCCATGGGCACTAGAGAAGAATGTGTATTCGTTTGCTTTGGGATGGAATGTTCCGAATATGTCTGTGAAGTCCATTTGGTCCAGTGTGTCATTTAAAGTCTTTATTTCCTTGTTGATCTTTTGCTTAGATGATCTGTCCATTTCAGCCAGAGGGGTGTTAAAGTCCCCCACTATTATTGTATTGTTGTCGATGTGTTTCTTTGCTTTTGTTATTAATTGCCTTATATAATTGGCTGCTCCTATGTTCGGGGCATAGATATTTACAATTGTTAGATCTTCTTGTTGGATAGACCCTTTAAGTAGGATATAGTGTCCTTCCTCATCTCTTATTACAGTCTTTGTTTTAAAACCTAGTTTGTCTGATATAAGGATTGCCACCCCAGCTTTCTTTTGGTGTCCATTAGCATGGTAAATGGTTTTCCACCCCCTCACTTTCAATCTGGGGGTGTCTTTGGGTCTAAAATGAGTCTCTTGCAGACAGCATATTGATGGGTCTTGTTTTTTAATCCAATCTGATAGCCTGTGTCTTTTGATTGGGGCATTTAGCCCATTTACATTCAGGGTAACTATTGAAAGGTATGAATTTAGTGCCATTGTATTACCTGTAAGGTGACTGTTAACTGTCTGTTGTCTGTGTTCGTTTCTGCTCTTTGCTGCTTTTAGGTTCTCTCTTTGCTTAGAGGACCCCTCTCAATATTTCTTGGAGGGCTGGTTTCGTGTTTGCAAATTCCTTTAGTTTTTGTTTGTTCTGGAAGCTTTTTATCTCTCCTTCTATTTTCAATGATAGCCTAGCTGGATATAGTATTCTTGGCTGCATATTTTTCTCGTTTAGTGCTCTGAAGTTATCTTGCCAGTCCTTTCTGGCCTGCCAGGTCTCTGTGGATAGGTCTGTTGCCAATCTAATGTTTCGACCATTGTAGGTTACATATCTCTTCTCCCGAGCTGCTTTCAGGATTTTCTCTTTGTCTCTGAGACTCGTAAGTTTTACTATTAGATGTCGGGGTGTTGACCTATTATTATTGATTTTGAGAGGGGTTCTCTGTGCCTCCTGGATTTTAATGCCTGTTTCCTTCCTCACATTAGGGAAGTTCTCTGCTATAATTTGCTCCAATATACCTTCTGCCCCTCTCTCTGTCTCTTCTTCTTCTGGGATCCCAATTATTCTAATGTTGTTTCGTCTTATCATATCACTTATCTCTCGAATTCTGCCCTCGTGATCCTGTAGTTGTTTCTCTCTCTTTTTCTCAGCCTCTTTATTTTCCATCATTTGGTCTTCTATATCGCTGATTCTCTCTTCTGCCTCATTTATCCTAGCATTTAGTGCCCCCATTTTTGATTGCACCTCATCAATAGCCTTTTTGATTTCGATTTGGTTAGATTTTAGTTCTTTTATTTCTCCAGAAAGGGTTTCTCTAATAACTTCCACGCTTCTCTCAAGCCAGCTAGTATCTTTAAAGTCATGATTCTGAACTCTAGGTCCGACATCGTACTAGTGTCCGTATTGAGTAGGTCCCTGGCTGACGGTACTACCTCTTGTTCTTTTTGCTGAGGTGATTTCTTTCGTCTTGTCATTTTGTCCAGAGGAGAATAGATGAATGAGAGAACAAAATGCTAACAGGTTTACAACGTCCTCAGCAAATATACTGTATACAAATCAGAAAAGACCTAAAAGCAGGGGGAAAAAAAAGGGAAAGAAAGAGAAAAAGAAAAAAAAAAGATAAAAACAAAAACAAAACAATACAAAAAAGACAGAATATGATCAAATATGATCAGGCTAGTGCATAGATCAGTGCCACACACTAGATTTTGGGCGTATTTTGGTCTGTTAGAAAAAAGTGCCTCCTAAAATTTTAAAGGAAGAAAGACATATATGTACAAAATAAGGGTTGATACAATGAAGGGATGGAAGATGACTGTAAAGATGAAAAATATAAAAGATTTTATAAAAGGACTTGGTAAGATAAGTTGTTTGAAAAAAGAAAGAAGATGTAAGAAAAAATAAAAGGAAAAAGGGAGAGAATGTGATCAGGCAGGAGACTAGAACAAAGCCATACACTAGTGATTTAGGGTATATTTTGATCTGTTAGAAGAAACTGTACCTCAAAATTTTAAAGAGAGAACAACTTATATATATATGCCAAAAATAAGGGTATCTACTATGAAGGGATAAAATATGACTCTAAAAATGAAAAATAAAAAATGTTTTTTTTTTTCTAAAAGAGGGATTGATAAGATGTTGGTTGAAAAAGGGAAAAAGAAAAATAAAAAAAAAGTCAACAAAAATTAACTTTGATGAAATAATGAATCATGGTAAAAAAAAAAAAAAAAAAGAAAGCCATGAATCTATGTGCAGTATTCCCCTAGCGCTGGAGTTCTCCTCTTCTCCTTGATCGATCAACTTGGTCTTGGCTTGCTGGCTGTTTGTGTTGATCTTCTGGGGGAGGGGCCTGTTGCTGTGGTTTCCAAATGTCTTTGCCGGAGGCAGAATTGCCCCGCCCTTGTCGGTCCGGGCTAAGGAAGCTGCTCCGGTTTGCTCTCAGGAGCTTTTGTTCCCTGCAAGCTCTCGGTACAGCTTTGGAGGACCAGGGCAGAAATGGTGGCCTCCCAATCTCCACTCGGAGGAGCTGAGAACTCGGGGCCCCGCTCCTCAGTGTGCCCCCAGAGAAAAGCAGTCACTTCCGTGTCCCCGGTCTCCGGCCGCACTCCGTGCTCACCCGGCCTGTGATGGAGCGTTGCTATCTCTGGCACCCGACCCCGCGCGGAGTCTCCAAACCCAGCAGATCCCTGCAGTGCGTTCCCGCACCGCTCCTCCCCGGGAAGGAAGGGGAGTCTCCCCGGATCTGCTGCTTGTTGGGTCCCTGCTGGGGGAGCCGTGCCCCGAATGGGCCGCAGATCACAGTTTATGGCAACCCCGAGCTGAGAGCCCGCGACTCTGCTCCGTATCTGCAGCCGGCTTCCCTGCTCTGATACCTGGGAGCTCTGGCGCACTCAGGCACCCCCGGTCTCTCTGTGACCCCAAGGGTCCTGAGACCACACTGTCCCGGGAGGATTCCACCCACCGCTTAGCCACTGCAGCGACGTCCCTCCGCCGAGCCAACTTCTAAAAGGTCCGATTTTGTGCTCCGCGGCTCTATCACTTGCCAGAAGCGGCCAGCGGAGGCCCCTCCCCCGCCGTCTATCCTCCCGAATATCGCCTCGGATTCACTTCTCCGCACGCCCTACCTTCCAGTAAGTGGTCGCTTCTCTGTTCAGAGAGTTGTTGCTACTCTCCTGTTCGATCTCCTGTTGAGTTCGTAGGTGTTCCGAATGGTTTGATCCCTATTCAGCTGAATTCCTGAGACCAGACGAAATCTAGGTCTCCTACTCCTCCGCCATCTTGCTCCGCCTCTCCCTATGCGCGGCATTCTGGCATGAACGTGTGAAGAAGGCATAAAGAATGTGCCGTGCCCTGTGACGGTGCTTGACCAACCGCTTGTGAAGAAGTCTTCCCGCAGCTATCATATTGTTTCAGGAAGATAAAAGTGTTTTCTGCAGTGGGTGTGAAGGCATGAGGGACGTACCCTAGAGTTAGCCGTCCGTTCCGAATGTGTCTACTGTCGTTCCATGAAGAAGGATGAGTATGGAAATGTATGATGTGAGGAAGCATAAGGAGGATGGCCTACGGGTGTTTAACTCTAAGAACAAATCTAGAGGGTTGCCGTCCGTCGACGACCCGCTCTTTCCCTACGGGTGGAAGCACCTGGTTACAACTTAGTGCGAACGAAAGGAGACGGAAAGCGCGATACACTACGGCGAGGAACACGTTGTGCGGAGCGTTTCTGTCCACGAAAGTCTTGTGTCATGAGGTTGGAAGGGCCTTCAAATGTACGTGAGCTCGCCTCAGCAGCGCCTTGCACTGAACTCAGAGAAACAACGCCACGTCCAACACGATTTCGGGCTAACCTCTTGGTTCGGGAAGCATGAATCCGTTGGAGATGTATGTGTAAGTGTCTGACACTCGGCTCTCAAGGAACAAAACGGTAGAGAAATCGCCTTTCCACTACCATCTCCAGGGAAGAAGATGGAGGAAGGTTCCGACGTTAAAAGCGAAGGCACAAGTACTGTGCCATATACCACTGCTTGAGAACGAACTTGTGTCGAAAGCTTCTCCCAACTCAGATCTTGTTTCGGGAAGATAGAAGCGTTGTCATTACTTTGTGTGGAAACGCAAGGAAAACGCCACACGCTGAATGGTGAAGAAAAATGTGGGTCGAATGTGACCACCATCACACTAGTAGTCCCCTAGAGAGGAGTGTGTCTGGAAATGGGAGGAAGCGTAAGGAACGTGCTATACACCTAAGTCTAAGAAACAACGCTGTGGCGGTGCGGTCCTTCGACTGCCATCTGCTTTGCTAAGGCACGAAGCGGGTTGAAGCAAAGTGTGAAAGAATCCGGAGGGGAAGGAAGAGAGATATACCTTACTCGCGGAACAAATTCTTATGGAGGGCTTTTCTCAACGAACACCATGTGTCACGACGCTGGAAGGGTGTTCAAATGTATGCGCCTTCGCCAAAGGAAAGGCATACACGAATCTCTGCGAAGCCAGTCTGTGTCAAACGCGACTTCGAGCTTCCATCTGGGTTCCCGCGGAATCCCTAGTCACAAAATGTACGTGTGGAATCCTACACGAAGGGAGTGCTCTTCAGTCTGAAGAAACACCATTCCCGAGAAACCGTGTGTCTACTAACATCTTCCCTGAAAATGGTAGGCTTTTCCCATGGAAGTGTGAAATCGCAAGGAATGGGCCCCATGCCTGTGCTACAGAAGTCCTTGGTGTCGACAGTCTGTCGCCATTCAAATCCTGTTCCGTGAGAAGTGTTTTCAAGAGTAGGAGTGAGAGCAGATGGAAAAGGACACGGTTTTACGTGTGAGAAGGAAATCCGTCAAGAAAGCCATACACGGAAGGATGAGAAACACTTTAGCATGAAATGGGGCAGGCACCTAGAATGGGCCCTGTGACGATGCTTGAGAAACCACTTGTAAAGAAGGCTTCCCTCAACTATCATATCGTTTCAGTAAGAGGAAAGTGTTTTCCGTAGTGGGTGTGAAGGCGTAAGGGACATCGGCTCGACTCAGCTCTCCGTTTCGAATTGGCCTACTGTCGTGGACATGAAGAAGGGTGTGTATGGAGATGGATGATGTGTGGAAGCCTAAGGAAGATGGCATACGTCTGTTAAACTCTAAGAACAAATCTCGAGGGTTGCCGTCCTTCGACTACCACCTCTTTTCGTAAGGATGGAAGCAGCTTGGGAAACCTAGCGTGAACGAAAAGCGATGGAACGCGCGATCCTCTACAGGGAGGAACACGTTGTGCGGAGGGTTTCTGTCCATCAAGTCCTGTGTCATGGAGGTGGATGGGTCTTCAAATGCACGTGGGCTCGTCTCAGTAGTAGTAGCCTTACACTGAATTCTGAGAAACGAGGCCATGTCCAACAGGCTTTCGTGCTTACATCTGGGTTCTTGAAGAAAAAAGCCTTTGGAGATATGAGTGTTGCTATATAAGGTAAGGGTCTTACACTCACCTCTCAAAGAACAAAACGGTAGGGAAATAGTCTTTGCACTGCCACCTACAGGGAAGAAGATGGAAGAACTCTCCAACGTTAACAGTGAAGGCACAACTACCGTGCCATATACCAACTGTTTGGGAAAGAGATGTGTCTAAAGCTTCTCTCAACTCAAATCTTGCTTCAGGAAGATAGAAGCGTTTTCAGGACTTCGTGTGAACGCGTAAGAAAAGTGCCATACGCTGAATTGTGCAGAGACATGTGGGTCGAATGCGACCACCCTCGAACCAGTTGTCCCCGAGAGAGGTGTGTGTCTGGAAATCGGGGGAAGCGTAAGGAACGAGCTCTACACTTAAGTCTAAGAAACAATGCTGTGGAGGAGCGGTCCTTCGTCTACCTTCTCCTTCCCGAAGGATCGAAGCGGCCTTGCGCCAAGTGTGAAAGGAAGCGGAGGAAAAGCCTGATATACCTTCCTCGTGGAACAACATTTATGGAGGGCTTCGCCCAATGGGCACCATGGGTCACGACGCCTGAAGGGTTTTCCAAATGGACGTGAGTTCGCCAGAGGAAAGCCACAGACTCAGCTGCGCGAAACAAGTCTGAGTCAAACCCGACTTCGAGCTTACGACTGGCGTCACGGGGACATCATAGTCACAACAGGTATTTGTTGAATCCGAAACAGGCGGCGTGCACTTCAGTCTGAGGAAACAGAGAAACCGTGTTTCTACTAACATCTTCCCTGAAAATGCTTGTCTATTCCAATGTAAGTGTGGCAGCGCAAGGCATGTGCCCCATGCCTGCGCCACAGAAATAGTTAGTGTAGATTGTCTCTCCCGATTCAAACCTTGTTCCGTGAGGAATGTTTCCAAGAGTATGAAAGAGAGCAGAGGGGAAAGGTCATGCCTTCAAGTGGGAGAAGGAAGTCCTGGAAAGCCATACACCGACGTATGCGCGGCATGCTTTTTTTTTTTAATTTTTTTATTGTTACATTAATCACCATATATTACATCATTAGTTTTTGGTGCAGTGTTCCATGATTCATTGTTTGTTCATAACACCCAGTGCTCCATGCAGAACATGCCCTCCTCAATACCCATCACCAGGCTAAGCCATCCCCCTACCCCCTTCCCGTCTAGAACCCTCAGTTTGTTTTTCAGAGTCCATCATCTCTCATGGTTCCTCTCCCCCTCTGACATACTCCCCTTTTCTTCCTCTCCTGTTATCTTCTTCTTTTTCTTTTTTCTTAAAATATGTTGTGTTATTTGTTTCAGAAGTACAGAACTGTGATTCAACAGTCTTGCACAATTCACAGCGCTCACCATAGCACATACCCTCCCCAATGTCTATCACCCAGCCACCCCATCCCTCCCACCCCCAACCACTCCAGTAACACTCAGTTTCTTTCCTGAGATTAAGAATTCCTCATATCAGTGAGGTCATGTGATACATGTCTTTCTCTGATTGACTTATTTCCCTCAGCACAACAGCCTCCAGTTCCATCCACGTCGTTGCAAATGGCAAGATCTCATTCCTTTTGATGGCTGCATAATATTCCATTGTGTATATGTAGCCCATCTTCTTTATCCATTCATCTGTCGATGGGCATCTTGGCTCTTTCCACAGTTTGGCTATGGTGGACATTGCTGCTATAAACATTGGGGTACACGTACCCCTTCGGGTCCCTACATTTGTATCTTTGTGGTAAATACCCAGTAGTGCAATTGCTGGATCGAACGGTAGCTCTAATTTCAACTGTTTGAGGAGCCTCCATACTGTTTTCCAGAGGGGTTGCACCAGCTTGCATTCCCACCAACAGTGTAGGAGGGTTCCCCTGTCTCCACATCCCCGCCAACATCTGTCGTTCCCTGACTTGTTAATTTTAGCCATTCTGACGGGTGTGAGGTGGTATCTCATTGAGGTTTTGATTTGGATTTCCCTGATGCCGAGCGATGTTGAGCACTTTGTCATGTGCCTGTTGGCCATTTGGATGTCTTCTTTGGAAAAATGTCTGTTCATGTCTTCTGCCCATTTCTTGATTGGATTATTTGTTCTTTGGGTTTTGGGTTTGATAAGTTCTTTATAGATTTTGGATACTAGCCCTTTATCTGATATGTCATTTGCAAATATTTTCTCCCATTCTGTCGGTTGTCTTTTGGTTTTGTGGACTGTTTCTTTTGCTGTGCAAAAGCTTTTTATCTTGATGAAATCCCAATAGTTCATTTTTGCCCTGGCTTCCCGTGCCTTTGGCGATGTTTCTAGGAAGAAGTTGCTGCGGCTAAGGTCGAAAAGGTTGCTACCTGTGTTCTCCTTTAGGATTTTGATGGACTCCTGTCTCACGTTTAGGTCTTTCAACCATTTGGAGTCTATTTTTGTGTGTGGTGTAAGGAAATGGTCCAGTTTCATTCTTCTGCATGTGGCTGCCCAATTTTCCCAACACCATTTGTTGAAGAGACTGTCTCTTTTCCATTGGACGTTCTTTCCTGCTTTGTCAAAGATAAGTTGACCATAGAGTTGAGGGTCCATTTCTGGGCTCTCGATTCTGTTCCATTGATCGATGTGTCTGTTTTTGTGCCAGTACCATACTGTCTTGATGATGACAGCTTTGTAATAGAGCTGGAAGTCCGGAATTGTGATGCCGCCAGCTTTGCTTTTCTTTTTCAGTATTCCTCTGGCTCTTCTGGGTCTCTTCTGGTTCCATACAAATTTTAGGATTATTTGATCCATTTCTTTGAAAAAAGTGGATGGTATTTTGATGGGGATTGCATTGAATGTGTAGATTGCTCTAGGTAGCATTGACATCTTCACAATGTTGATTCTCCCAATCCATGAGCATGGAACGTTTTTCCATTTCTTTGCGTCTTCTTCAATTTCTTTCATGAGTATTTTATAGTTTTCTGAGTACAGATCCTTTGCCTCTTTGGTTAGATTTATTCCTAGGTATCTAATGGTTTTGGGTGCAATCGTAAATGGGATCGACTCCTTGATTTGTCTCTCTTCTGTCTTGTTGTTGGTGTATAGGAATGCCACTGATTTCTGTGCATTGATTTTATATCCTGCTACTTGACTGAATTCCTGTATGAGTTCTAGCAGTTTTGGGGTGGAGTCTTTTGGGTTTTCCACATACAGTATCATATCATCTGCAAAGAGTGAGAGTTTGACTTCCTCTTTGCCGATTTGGATGCCTTTGATTTCTTTTTGTTGTCTAATTGCTGTGGCTAGGACTTCTAATACTATGTTGAATAGCAGTGGTGAGAGTGGACGTCCCTGCCGCGTTCCTGACCTTAGGGGGAAAGCTCTCAGCCTTTCCCCATTGAGAATGATATTCGCTGTAGGTTTTTCATAGATGGCTTTTATGATATTGAGGTATGTACCCTCTATCCCTATACTCTGAAGAGTTTTGATCAAGAAAGGATGCTGTACTTTGTCAAAAGCTTTTTCTGCATCTATTGAGAGGATCATATGATTCTTGTTCTTTCTTTTGTTAATGTATTGTATCACGTTGATTGATTTGCGGATGTTGAACCAGCCTTGCAGCCCAGGGATAAATCCCACTTGGTCGTGGTGAATAATCCTTTTAATGTACTGTTGGATCCTATTGGCTAGTATTTTGGGGAGAATTTTTGCATCCATGTTCATCAAGGATATCGGTCTGTAATTCTCTTTTTTGATGGGGTCTTTGTCTGGTTTTGGGATCAAGGTAATGCTGGCCTCATAAAATGAGTTTGGAAGTTTCCCTTCCATTTCTATTTTTTGGAACAGTTTCAGGAGAATAGGTATTAATTCTTCTTGAAATGTCTGATAGAATTCCCCTGGGAAGCCATCTGGCCCTGGGCTTTTGTTTCTTGGGAGCTTTTTGATGACTGTTTCAATTTCCTTAGTGGTTATAGGTCTGTTCAGGTTTTCTATTTCTTCCTGGTTCAATTTTGGTAGTTGATACATCTCTAGGAATGCACCCATTTCTTCCAGGTTATCTAATTTGCTGGCCTAGTGTTGCTCATAATATGTTCTTATAATTGTTTGTATTTCTTTGGTGTTGGTTGTGACCTCTCCTCTTTCATTCATGATTTTGTTGATTTGGGTCATTTCTCTTTTCTTTTTGATCAGTCTGGCCAGGGGTTTATCAATCTTGTTAATTCTTTCAAAGAACCAGCTCCTAGTTTCGTTGATCTGTTCTACTGTTCTTTTGGTTTCTAGTTCATTGATTTCTGCTCTGATCTTTATGATTTCTCTTCTCCTGCTGGGTTTAGGCTTTATTTGCTGTTCTTTCTCCAGCTCCTTTAGGTGTAGGGTTAGGTTGTGTATTTGAGACCTTTCTTGTTTCTTGAGAAAGGCTTGTATTGCTATATACTTTCCTCTCAGGACTGCCTTTGCTGTATCCCAAAGATTTTGAACAGTTGTGTTTTCATTTTCATTGGTTTCCATGAATTTTTTTATTTCTTCTTTAATTTCTTGGTTGACCCATTCATTCTTTAGTAGGATGCTCTTTAGCCTCCATGTATTTGAGTTCTTTCCGACTTTCCTCTTGTGGTTGAGTTCTAGTTTCAAAGCATTGTGGTCTGAAAATATGCAGGGAATGATCCCAATCTTTTGGTACCGATTGAGACCTGATTTGTGACCTAGGATGTGATCAATTCTGGAGAATGTTCCATGGGCACTAGAGAAGAATGTGTATTCCTTTGCTTTGGGATGGAATGTTCCGAATATGTCTGTGAAGTCCATTTGGTCCAGTGTGTCATTTAAAGTCTTTATTTCCTTGTTGATCTTTTGCTTAGATGATCTGTCCATTTCAGCCAGAGGGGTGTTAAAGTCCCCCACTATTATTGTATTGTTGTCGATGTGTTTCTTTGCTTTTGTTATTAATTGCCTTATATAATTGGCTGCTCCTATGTTCGGGGCATAGATATTTACAATTGTTAGATCTTCTTGTTGGATAGACCCTTTAAGTAGGATATAGTGTCCTTCCTCATCTCTTATTACAGTCTTTGTTTTAAAACCTAGTTTGTCTGATATAAGGATTGCCACCCCAGCTTTCTTTTGGTGTCCATTAGCATGGTAAATGGTTTTCCACCCCCTCACTTTCAATCTGGGGGTGTCTTTGGGTCTAAAATGAGTCTCTTGCAGACAGCATATTGATGGGTCTTGTTTTTTAATCCAATCTGATAGCCTGTGTCTTTTGATTGGGGCATTTAGCCCATTTACATTCAGGGTAACTATTGAAAGGTATGAATTTAGTGCCATTGTATTACCTGTAAGGTGACTGTTAACGGTCTGTTGTCTGTGTTCGTTTCTGCTCTTTGCTGCTTTTAGGTTCTCTCTTTGCTTAGAGGACCCCTCTCAATATTTCTTGGAGGGCTGGTTTCGTGTTTGCAAATTCCTTTAGTTTTTGTTTGTTCTGGAAGCTTTTTATCTCTCCTTCTATTTTCAATGATAGCCTAGCTGGATATAGTATTCTTGGCTGCATATTTTTCTCGTTTAGTGCTCTGAAGTTATCTTGCCAGTCCTTTCTGGCCTGCCAGGTCTCTGTGGATAGGTCTGTTGCCAATCTAATGTTTCGACCATTGTAGGTTACATATCTCTTCTCCCGAGCTGCTTTCAGGATTTTCTCTTTGTCTCTGAGACTCGTAAGTTTTACTATTAGATGTCGGGGTGTTGACCTATTATTATTGATTTTGAGAGGGGTTCTCTGTGCCTCCTGGATTTTAATGCCTGTTTCCTTCCTCACATTAGGGAAGTTCTCTGCTATAATTTGCTCCAATATACCTTCTGCCCCTCTCTCTGTCTCTTCTTCTTCTGGGATCCCAATTATTCTAATGTTGTTTCGTCTTATCATATCACTTATCTCTCGAATTCTGCCCTCGTGATCCTGTAGTTGTTTCTCTCTCTTTTTCTCAGCCTCTTTATTTTCCATCATTTGGTCTTCTATATCGCTGATTCTCTCTTCTGCCTCATTTATCCTAGCATTTAGTGCCCCCATTTTTGATTGCACCTCATCAATAGCCTTTTTGATTTCGATTTGGTTAGATTTTAGTTCTTTTATTTCTCCCGAAAGGGTTTCTCTAATAACTTCCACGCTTCTCTCAAGCCAGCTAGTATCTTTAAAGTCATGATTCTGAACTCTAGGTCCGACATCGTACTAGTGTCCGTATTGAGTAGGTCCCTGGCTGACGGTACTACCTCTTGTTCTTTTTGCTGAGGTGATTTCTTTCGTCTTGTCATTTTGTCCAGAGGAGAATAGATGAATGAGAGAACAAAATGCTAACAGGTTTACAACGTCCTCAGCAAATATACTGTATACAAATCAGAAAAGACCTGAAACCAGGGGGAAAAAAAAGGGAAAGAAAGAAAAAAGAAAGAGAAAAACAAAAACAAAACAATACAAAAAAAGACAGAATATGATCAAATATGATCAGGCTAGTGCATAGATCAGTGCCACACACTAGATTTTGGGCGTATTTTGGTCTGTTAGAAAAAAGTGCCTCCTAAAATTTTAAAGGAAGAAAGACATATATGTACAAAATAAGGGTTGATACAATGAAGGGATGGAAGATGACTGTAAAGATGAAAAATATAAAAGATTTTATAAAAGGACTTGGTAAGATAAGTTGTTTGAAAAAAGAAAGAAGATGTAAGAAAAAATAAAAGGAAAAAGGGAGAGAATGTGATCAGGCAGGAGACTAGAACAAAGCCATACACTAGTGATTTAGGGTATATTTTGATCTGTTAGAAGAAACTGTACCTCAAAATTTTAAAGAGAGAACAACTTATATATATATGCCAAAAATAAGGGTATCTACTATGAAGGGATAAAATATGACTCTAAAAATGAAAAATAAAAAATGTTTTTTTTTTCTAAAAGAGGGATTGATAAGATGTTGGTTGAAAAAGGGAAAAAGAAAAATAAAAAAAAAAAGTCAACAAATATTAACTTTGATGAAATAATGAATCATGGTAAAAAAAAAAAAAAAAGAAAGCCATGAATCTATGTGCAGTATTCCCCTAGCGCTGTAGTTCTCCTCTTCTCCTTGATCGATCAACTTGGTCTTGGCTTGCTGGCTGTTTGTGTTGATCTTCTGGGGGAGGGGCCTGTTGCTGTGGTTTCCAAATGTCTTTGCCGGAGGCAGAATTGCCCCGCCCTTGTCGGTCCGGGCTAAGGAAGCTGCTCCGGTTTGCTCTCAGGAGCTTTTGTTCCCTGCAAGCTCTCGGTACAGCTTTGGAGGACCAGGGCAGAAATGGTGGCCTCCCAATCTCCACTCGGAGGAGCTGAGAACTCGGGGCCCCGCTCCTCAGTGTGCCCCCAGAGAAAAGCAGTCACTTCCGTGTCCCCGGTCTCCGGCCGCACTCCGTGCTCACCCGGCCTGTGATGGAGCGTTGCTATCTCTGGCACCCGACCCCGCGCGGAGTCTCCAAACCCAGCAGATCCCTGCAGTGCGTTCCCGCACCGCTCCTCCCCGGGAAGGAAGGGGAGTCTCCCCGGATCTGCTGCTTGTTGGGTCCCTGCTGGGGGAGCCGTGCCCCGAATGGGCCGCAGATCACAGTTTATGGCAACCCCGAGCTGAGAGCCCGCGACTCTGCTCCGTATCTGCAGCCGTATCTGCAGCCGGCTTCCCTGCTCTGATACCTGGGAGCTCTGGCGCACTCAGGCACCCCCGGTCTCTCTGTGACCCCAAGGGTCCTGAGACCACACTGTCCCGGGAGGATTCCACCCACCGCTTAGCCACTGCAGCGACGTCCCTCCGCCGAGCCAACTTCTAAAAGGTCCGATTTTGTGCTCCGCGGCTCTATCACTTGCCAGAAGCGGCCAGCGGAGGCCCCTCCCCCGCCGTCTATCCTCCCGAATATCGCCTCGGATTCACTTCTCCGCACGCCCTACCTTCCAGTAAGTGGTCGCTTCTCTGTTCAGAGAGTTGTTGCTACTCTCCTGTTCGATCTCCTGTTGAGTTCGTAGGTGTTCCGAATGGTTTGATCCCTATTCAGCTGAATTCCTGAGACCAGACGAAATCTAGGTCTCCTACTCCTCCGCCATCTTGCTCCGCCTCTCCCTATGCGCGGCATTCTGGCATGAACGTGTGAAGAAGGCATAAAGAATGTGCCGTGCCCTGTGACGGTGCTTGACCAACCGCTTGTGAAGAAGTCTTCCCGCAGCTATCATATTGTTTCAGGAAGATAAAAGTGTTTTCTGCAGTGGGTGTGAAGGCATGAGGGACGTACCCTAGAGTTAGCCGTCCGTTCCGAATGTGTCTACTGTCGTTCCATGAAGAAGGATGAGTATGGAAATGTATGATGTGAGGAAGCATAAGGAGGATGGCCTACGGGTGTTTAACTCTAAGAACAAATCTAGAGGATTGCCGTCCGTCGACGACCCGCTCTTTCCCTACGGGTGGAAGCACCTGGTTACAACTTAGTGCGAACGAAAGGAGACGGAAAGCGCGATACACTACGGCGAGGAACACGTTGTGCGGAGCGTTTCTGTCCACGAAAGTCTTGTGTCATGAGGTTGGAAGGGCCTTCAAATGTACGTGAGCTCGCCTCAGCAGCGCCTTGCACTGAACTCAGAGAAACAACGCCACGTCCAACACGATTTCGGGCTAACCTCTTGGTTCGGGAAGCATGAATCCGTTGGAGATGTATGTGTAAGTGTCTGACACTCGGCTCTCAAGGAACAAAACGGTAGAGAAATCGCCTTTCCACTACCATCTACAGGGAAGAAGATGGAGGAAAGTTCCGACGTTAAAAGCGAAGGCACAAGTACTGTGCCATATACCACTGCTTGAGAACGAACTTGTGTCGAAAGCTTCTCCCAACTCAGATCTTGTTTCGGGAAGATAGAAGCGTTGTCATTACTTTGTGTGGAAACGCAAGGAAAACGCCACACGCTGAATGGTGAAGAAAAATGTGGGTCGAATGTGACCACCATCACACTAGTAGTCCCCTAGAGAGGAGTGTGTCTGGAAATGGGAGGAAGCGTAAGGAACGTGGTATACACCTAAGTCTAAGAAACAACGCTGTGGCGGTGCGGTCCTTCGACTGCCATCTGCTTTGCTAAGGCACGAAGCGGGTTGAAGCAAAGTGTGAAAGAATCCGGAGGGGAAGGAAGAGAGATATACCTTACTCGCGGAACAAATTCTTATGGAGGGCTTTTCTCAACGAACACCATGTGTCACGACGCTGGAAGGGTGTTCAAATGTATGCGCCTTCGCCAAAGGAAAGGCATACACGAATCTCTGCGAAGCCAGTCTGTGTCAAACGCGACTTCGAGCTTCCATCTGGGTTCCCGCGGAATCCCTAGTCACAAAATGTACGTGTGGAATCCTACACGAAGGGAGTGCTCTTCAGTCTGAAGAAACACCACTCCCGAGAAACCGTGTGCCTACTAACATCTTCCCTGAAAATGGTAGGCTTTTCCCATGGAAGTGTGAAATCGCAAGGAATGGGCCCCATGCCTGTGCTACAGAAGTCCTTGGTGTCGAAAGTCTGTCGCCATTCAAATCCTGTTCCGTGAGAAGTGTTTTCAAGAGTAGGAGTGAGAGCAGATGGAAAAGGACACGGTTTTACGTGTGAGAAGGAAATCCGTCAAGAAAGCCATACACGGAAGGATGAGAAACACTTTAGCATGAAATGGGGCAGGCACCTAGAATGGGCCCTGTGACGATGCTTGAGAAACCACTTGTAAAGAAGGCTTCCCTCAACTATCATATCGTTTCATTAAGAGGAAACTGTTTTTCGTAGTGGGTGTGAAGGCGTAAGGGACATCGGCTCGACTCAGCTCTCCGTTTCGAATTGGCCTACTGTCGTGGACATGAAGAAGGGTGTGTATGGAGATGGATGATGTGCGGAAGCCTAAGGAAGATGGCATACGTCTGTTAAACTCTAAGAACAAATCTCGAGGGTTGCCGTCCTTCGACTACCACCTCTTTTCGTAAGGATGGAAGCAGCTTGGGAAAGCTAGCGTGAACGAAAAGCGATGGAACGCGCGATCCTCTACAGGGAGGAACACGTTGTGCGGAGGGTTTCTGTCCATCAAGTCCTGTGTCATGGAGGTGGATGGGTCTTCAAATGCACGTGGGCTCGTCTCAGTAGTAGTAGCCTTACACTGAATTCTGAGAAACGAGGCCATGTCCAAAAGGCTTTCGTGCTTACATCTGGGTTCTTGAAGAAAGAAGCCTTTGGAGATATGAGTGTTGCTAAATAAGGTAAGGGTCTTACACTCACCTCTCAAAGAACAAAACGGTAGGGAAATAGTTTTTGCACTGCCACCTACAGGGAAGAAGACGGAAGAACTCTCCAACGTTAACAGTGAAGGCACAACTACCGTGCCATATACCAACTGTTTGGGAAAGAGATGTGTCTAAAGCTTCTCTCAACTCAAATCTTGCTTCAGGAAGATAGAAGCGTTTTCAGGACTTCGTGTGAACGCGTAAGAAAAGTGCCATACGCTGAATTGTGCAGAGACATGTGGGTCGAATGCGACCACCCTCGAACCAGTTGTCCCCGAGAGAGGTGTGTGTCTGGAAATCGGGGGAAGCGTAAGGAACGAGCTCTACACTTAAGTCTAAGAAACAATGCTGTGGAGGAGCGGTCCTTCGTCTACCTTCTCCTTCCCGAAGGATCGAAGCGGCCTTGCGCCAAGTGTGAAAGGAAGCGGAGGAAAAGCCTGATATACCTTCCTCGTGGAACAACATTTATGGAGGGCTTCGCCCAATGGGCACCATGGGTCACGACGCCTGAAGGGTTTTCCAAATGGACGTGAGTTCGCCAGAGGAAAGCCACAGACTCAGCTGCGCGAAACAAGTCTGAGTCAAACCCGACTTCGAGCTTACGACTGGCGTCACGGGGACATCATAGTCACAACAGGTATTTGTTGAATCCGAAACAGGCGGCGTGCACTTCAGTCTGAGGAAACAGAGAAACCGTGTTTCTACTAACATCTTCCCTGAAAATGCTTGTCTATTCCAATGTAAGTGTGGCAGCGCAAGGCATGTGCCCCAGGCCTGCGCCACAGAAATAGTTAGTGTAGATTGTCTCTCCCGATTCAAATCTTGTTCCATGAGGAATGTTTCCAAGAGTATGAAAGAGAGCAGAGGGGAAAGGTCATGCCTTCAAGTGGGAGAAGGAAGTCCTGGAAAGCCATACACCGACGTATGCGCGGCATACTTTTTTTTTTTTAATTTTTCTATTGTTACATTAATCACCATATATTACATCATTAGTTTTTGGTGCAGTGTTCCATGATTCATTGTTTGTTCATAACACCCAGTGCTCCATGCAGAACGTGCCCTCCTCAATACCCATCACCAGGCTAAGCCATCCCCCTACCCCCTTCCCGTCTAGAACCCTCAGTTTGTTTTTCAGAGTCCATCATCTCTCATGGTTCCTCTCCCCCTCTGACATACTCCCCTTTTCTTCCTCTCCTGTTATCTTCTTCTTTTTCTTTTTTCTTAAAATATGTTGTGTTATTTGTTTCAGAAGTACAGAACTGTGATTCAACAGTCTTGCACAATTCACAGCGCTCACCATAGCACATACCCTCCCCAATGTCTATCACCCAGCCACCCCATCCCTCCCACCCCCAACCACTCCAGTAACACTCAGTTTCTTTCCTGAGATTAAGAATTCCTCATATCAGTGAGGTCATGTGATACATGTCTTTCTCTGATTGACTTATTTCCCTCAGCACAACAGCCTCCAGTTCCATCCACGTCGTTGCAAATGGCAAGATCTCATTCCTTTTGATGGCTGCATAATATTCCATTGTGTACATGTAGCCCATCTTCTTTATCCATTCATCTGTCGATGGGCATCTTGGCTCTTTCCACAGTTTGGCTATGGTGGACATTGCTGCTATAAACACTGGGGTACACGTACCCCTTCGGGTCCCTACATTTGTATCTTTGTGGTAAATACCCAGTAGTGCAATTGCTGGATCGAACGGTAGCTCTAATTTCAACTGTTTGAGGAGCCTCCATACTGTTTTCCAGAGGGGTTGCACCAACTTGCATTCCCACCAACAGTGTAGGAGGGTTCCCCTGTCTCCACATCCCCGCCAACATCTGTCGTTCCCTGACTTGTTAATTTTAGCCATTCTGACGGGTGTGAGGTGGTATCTCATTGAGGTTTTGATTTGGATTTCCCTGATGCCGAGCGATGTTGAGCACTTTGTCATGTGCCTGTTGGCCATTTGGATGTCTTCTTTGGAAAAATGTCTGTTCATGTCTTCTGCCCATTTCTTGATTGGATTATTTGTTCTTTGGGTTTTGAGTTTGATAAGTTCTTTATAGATTTTGGATACTAGCCCTTTATCTGATATGTCATTTGCAAATATTTTCTCCCATTCTGTCGGTTGTCTTTTGGTTTTGTGGACTGTTTCTTTTGCTGTGCAAAAGCTTTTTATCTTGATGAAGTCCCAATAGTTCATTTTTGCCCTGGCTTCCCGTGCCTTTGGCGATGTTTCTAGGAAGAAGTTGCTGCGGCTAAGGTCGAAAAGGTTGCTACCTGTGTTCTCCTTTAGGATTTTGATGGACTCCTGTCTCACGTTTAGGTCTTTCAACCATTTGGAGTCTATTTTTGTGTGTGGTGTAAGGAAATGGTCCAGTTTCATTCTTCTGCATGTGGCTGCCCAATTTTCCCAACACCATTTGTTGAAGAGACTGTCTCTTTTCCATTGGACGTTCTTTCCTGCTTTGTCAAAGATAAGTTGACCATAGAGTTGAGGGTCCATTTCTGGGCTCTCGATTCTGTTCCATTGATCGATGTGTCTGTTTTTGTGCCAGTACCATACTGTCTTGATGATGACAGCTTTGTAATAGAGCTGGAAGTCCGGAATTGTGATGCCGCCAGCTTTGCTTTTCTTTTTCAGTATTCCTCTGGCTCTTCTGGGTCTCTTCTGGTTCCATACAAATTTTAGGATTATTTGATCCATTTCTTTGAAAAAAGTGGATGGTATTTTGATGGGGATTGCATTGAATGTGTAGATTGCTCTAGGTAGCATTGACATCTTCACAATGTTGATTCTCCCAATCCATGAGCATGGAACGTTTTTCCATTTCTTTGCGTCTTCTTCAATTTCTTTCATGAGTATTTTATAGTTTTCTGAGTACAGATCCTTTGCCTCTTTGGTTAGATTTATTCCTAGGTATCTAATGGTTTTGGGTGCAATCGTAAATGGGATCGACTCCTTGATTTGTCTCTCTTCTGTCTTGTTGTTGGTGTATAGGAATGCCACTGATTTCTGTGCATTGATTTTATATCCTGCTACTTGACTGAATTCCTGTATGAGTTCTAGCAGTTTTGGGGTGGAGTCTTTTGGGTTTTCCACATACAGTATCATATCATCTGCAAAGAGTGAGAGTTTGACTTCCTCTTTGCCGATTTGGATGCCTTTGATTTCTTTTTGTTGTCTAATTGCTGTGGCTAGGACTTCTAATACTATGTTGAATAGCAGTGGTGAGAGTGGACGTCCCTGCCGCGTTCCTGACCTTAGGGGGAAAGCTCTCAGCCTTTCCCCATTGAGAATGATATTCGCTGTAGGTTTTTCATAGATGGCTTTTATGATATTGAGGTATGTACCCTCTATCCCTATACTCTGAAGAGTTTTGATCAAGAAAGGATGCTGTACTTTGTCAAAAGCTTTTTCTGCATCTATTGAGAGGATCATATGATTCTTGTTCTTTCTTTTGTTAATGTATTGTATCACGTTGATTGATTTGCGGATGTTGAACCAGCCTTGCAGCCCAGGGATAAATCCCACTTGGTCGTGGTGAATAATCCTTTTAATGTACTGTTGGATCCTATTGGCTAGTATTTTGGGGAGAATTTTTGCATCCATGTTCATCAAGGATATCGGTCTGTAATTCTCTTTTTTGATGGGGTCTTGTCTGGTTTTGGGATCAAGGTAATGCTGGCCTCATAAAATGAGTTTGGAAGTTTCCCTTCCATTTCTATTTTTTGGAACAGTTTCAGGAGAATAGGTATTAATTCTTCTTGAAATGTCTGATAGAATTCCCCTGGGAAGCCATCTGGCCCTGGGCTTTTGTTTCTTGGGAGATTTTTTGATGACTGTTTCAATTTCCTTAGTGGTTATAGGTCTGTTCAGGTTTTCTATTTCTTCCTGGTTCAATTTTGGTAGTTGATACATCTCTAGGAATGCACCCATTTCTTCCAGGTTATCTAATTTGCTGGCCTAGTGTTGCTCATAATATGTTCTTATAATTGTTTGTATTTCTTTGGTGTTGGTTGTGACCTCTCCTCTTTCATTCATGATTTTGTTGATTTGGGTCATTTCTCTTTTCTTTTTGATCAGTCTGGCCAGGGGTTTATCGATCTTGTTAATTCTTTCAAAGAACCAGCTCCTAGTTTCGTTGATCTGTTCTACTGTTCTTTTGGTTTCTAGTTCATTGATTTCTGCTCTGATCTTTATGATTTCTCTTCTCCTGCTGGGTTTAGGCTTTATTTGCTGTTCTTTCTCCAGCTCCTTTAGGTGTAGGGTTAGGTTGTGTATTTGAGACCTTTCTTGTTTCTTGAGAAAGGCTTGTATTGCTATATACTTTCCTCTCAGGACTGCCTTTGCTGTATCCCAAAGATTTTGAACAGTTGTGTTTTCATTTTCATTGGTTTCCATGAATTTTTTTATTTCTTCTTTAATTTCTTGGTTGACCCATTCATTCTTTAGTAGGATGCTCTTTAGCCTCCATGTATTTGAGTTCTTTCCGACTTTCCTCTTGTGGTTGAGTTCTAGTTTCAAAGCATTGTGGTCTGAAAATATGCAGGGAATGATCCCAATCTTTTGGTACCGATTGAGACCTGATTTGTGACCTAGGATGTGATCAATTCTGGAGAATGTTCCATGGGCACTAGAGAAGAATGTGTATTCGTTTGCTTTGGGATGGAATGTTCCGAATATGTCTGTGAAGTCCATTTGGTCCAGTGTGTCATTTAAAGTCTTTATTTCCTTGTTGATCTTTTGCTTAGATGATCTGTCCATTTCAGCCAGAGGGGTGTTAAAGTCCCCCACTATTATTGTATTGTTGTCGATGTGTTTCTTTGCTTTTGTTATTAATTGCCTTATATAATTGGCTGCTCCTATGTTCGGGGCATAGATATTTACAATTGTTAGATCTTCTTGTTGGATAGACCCTTTAAGTAGGATATAGTGTCCTTCCTCATCTCTTATTACAGTCTTTGTTTTAAAACCTAGTTTGTCTGATATAAGGATTGCCACCCCAGCTTTCTTTTGGTGTCCATTAGCATGGTAAATGGTTTTCCACCCCCTCACTTTCAATCTGGGGGTGTCTTTGGGTCTAAAATGAGTCTCTTGCAGACAGCATATTGATGGGTCTTGTTTTTTAATCCAATCTGATAGCCTGTGTCTTTTGATTGGGGCATTTAGCCCATTTACATTCAGGGTAACTATTGAAAGGTATGAATTTAGTGCCATTGTATTACCTGTAAGGTGACTGTTAACGGTCTGTTGTCTGTGTTCGTTTCTGCTCTTTGCTGCTTTTAGGTTCTCTCTTTGCTTAGAGGACCCCTCTCAATATTTCTTGGAGGGCTGGTTTCGTGTTTGCAAATTCCTTTAGTTTTTGTTTGTTCTGGAAGCTTTTTATCTCTCCTTCTATTTTCAATGATAGCCTAGCTGGATATAGTATTCTTGGCTGCATATTTTTCTCGTTTAGTGCTCTGAAGTTATCTTGCCAGTCCTTTCTGGCCTGCCAGGTCTCTGTGGATAGGTCTGTTGCCAATCTAATGTTTCGACCATTGTAGGTTACATATCTCTTCTCCCGAGCTGCTTTCAGGATTTTCTCTTTGTCTCTGAGACTCGTAAGTTTTACTATTAGATGTCGGGGTGTTGACCTATTATTATTGATTTTGAGAGGGGTTCTCTGTGCCTCCTGGATTTTAATGCCTGTTTCCTTCCTCACATTAGGGAAGTTCTCTGCTATAATTTGCTCCAATATACCTTCTGCCCCTCTCTCTGTCTCTTCTTCTTCTGGGATCCCAATTATTCTAATGTTGTTTCGTCTTATCATATCACTTATCTCTCGAATTCTGCCCTCGTGATCCTGTAGTTGTTTCTCTCTCTTTTTCTCAGCCTCTTTATTTTTCATCATTTGGTCTTCTATATCGCTGATTCTCTCTTCTGCCTCATTTATCCTAGCATTTAGTGCCCCCATTTTTGATTGCACCTCATCAATAGCCTTTTTGATTTCGATTTGGTTAGATTTTAGTTCTTTTATTTCTCCAGAAAGGGTTTCTCTAATAACTTCCACGCTTCTCTCAAGCCAGCTAGTATCTTTAAAGTCATGATTCTGAACTCTAGGTCCGACATCGTACTAGTGTCCGTATTGAGTAGGTCCCTGGCTGACGGTACTACCTCTTGTTCTTTTTGCTGAGGTGATTTCTTTCGTCTTGTCATTTTGTCCAGAGGAGAATAGATGAATGAGAGAACAAAATGCTAACAGGTTTACAACGTCCTCAGCAAATATACTGTATACAAATCAGAAAAGACCTGAAACCAGGGGGAAAAAAAAGGGAAAGAAAGAAAAAAGAAAGAGAAAAAGAAAAAAAAAAGATAAAAACAAAAACAAAACAATACAAAAAAGACAGAATATGATCAAATATGATCAGGCTAGTGCATAGATCAGTGCCACACACTAGATTTTGGGCGTATTTTGGTCTGTTAGAAAAAAGTGCCTCCTAAAATTTTAAAGGAAGAAAGACATATATGTACAAAATAAGGGTTGATACAATGAAGGGATGGAAGATGACTGTAAAGATGAAAAGTATAAAAGATTTTATAAAAGGACTTGGTAAGATAAGTTGTTTGAAAAAAGAAAGAAGATGTAAGAAAAAATAAAAGGAAAAAGGGAGAGAATGTGATCAGGCAGGAAACTAGAACAAAGCCATACACTAGTGATTTAGGGTATATTTTGATCTGTTAGAAGAAACTGTACCTCAAAATTTTAAAGAGAGAACAACTTATATATATATGCCAAAAATAAGGGTATCTAATATGAAGGGATAAAATATGACTCTAAAAATGAAAAATAAAAAATGTTCTTTTTTTTCTAAAAGAGGGATTGATAAGATGTTGGTTGAAAAAGGGAAAAAGAAAAATAAAAAAAAAGTCAACAAAAGTTAACTTTGATGAAATAATGAATCATGGTAAAAAAAAAAAAAAAAGAAAGCCATGAATCTATGTGCAGTATTCCCCTAGCGCTGGAGTTCTCCTCTTCTCCTTGATCGATCAACTTGGTCTTGGCTTGCTGGCTGTTTGTGTTGATCTTCTGGGGGAGGGGCCTGTTGCTGTGGTTTCCAAATGTCTTTGCCGGAGGCAGAATTGCCCCGCCCTTGTCGGTCCGGGCTAAGGAAGCTGCTCCGGTTTGCTCTCAGGAGCTTTTGTTCCCTGCAAGCTCTCGGTACAGCTTTGGAGGACCAGGGCAGAAATGGTGGCCTCCCAATCTCCACTCGGAGGAGCTGAGAACTCGGGGCCCCGCTCCTCAGTGTGCCCCCAGAGAAAAGCAGTCACTTCCGTGTCCCCGGTCTCCGGCCGCACTCCGTGCTCACCCGGCCTGTGATGGAGCGTTGCTATCTCTGGCACCCGACCCCGCGCGGAGTCTCCAAACCCAGCAGATCCCTGCAGTGCGTTCCCGCACCGCTCCTCCCCGGGAAGGAAGGGGAGTCTCCCCGGATCTGCTGCTTGTTGGGTCCCTGCTGGGGGAGCCGTGCCCCGAATGGGCCGCAGATCACAGTTTATGGCAACCCCGAGCTGAGAGCCCGCGACTCTGCTCCGTATCTGCAGCCGGCTTCCCTGCTCTGATACCTGGGAGCTCTGGCGCACTCAGGCACCCCCGGTCTCTCTGTGACCCCAAGGGTCCTGAGACCACACTGTCCCGGGAGGATTCCACCCACCGCTTAGCCACTGCAGCGACGTCCCTCCGCCGAGCCAACTTCTAAAAGGTCCGATTTTGTGCTCCGCGGCTCTATCACTTGCCAGAAGCGGCCAGCGGAGGCCCCTCCCCCGCCGTCTATCCTCCCGAATATCGCCTCGGATTCACTTCTCCGCACGCCCTACCTTCCAGTAAGTGGTCGCTTCTCTGTTCAGAGAGTTGTTGCTACTCTCCTGTTCGATCTCCTGTTGAGTTCGTAGGTGTTCCGAATGGTTTGATCCCTATTCAGCTGAATTCCTGAGACCAGACGAAATCTAGGTCTCCTACTCCTCCGCCATCTTGCTCCGCCTCTCCCTATGCGCGGCATTCTGGCATGAACGTGTGAAGAAGGCATAAAGAATGTGCCGTGCCCTGTGACGGTGCTTGACCAACCGCTTGTGAAGAAGTCTTCCCGCAGCTATCATATTGTTTCAGGAAGATAAAAGTGTTTTCTGCAGTGGGTGTGAAGGCATGAGGGACGTACCCTAGAGTTAGCCGTCCGTTCCGAATGTGTCTACTGTCGTTCCATGAAGAAGGATGAGTATGGAAATGTATGATGTGAGGAAGCATAAGGAGGATGGCCTACGGGTGTTTAACTCTAAGAACAAATCTAGAGGGTTGCCGTCCGTCGACGACCCGCTCTTTCCCTACGGGTGGAAGCACCTGGTTACAACTTAGTGCGAACGAAAGGAGACGGAAAGCGCGATACACTACGGCGAGGAACACGTTGTGCGGAGCGTTTCTGTCCACGAAAGTCTTGTGTCATGAGGTTGGAAGGGCCTTCAAATGTACGTGAGCTCGCCTCAGCAGCGCCTTGCACTGAACTCAGAGAAACAACGCCACGTCCAACACGATTTCGGGCTAACCTCTTGGTTCGGGAAGCATGAATCCGTTGGAGATGTATGTGTAAGTGTCTGACACTCGGCTCTCAAGGAACAAAACGGTAGAGAAATCGCCTTTCCACTACCATCTCCAGGGAAGAAGATGGAGGAAGGTTCCGACGTTAAAAGCGAAGGCACAAGTACTGTGCCATATACCACTGCTTGAGAACGAACTTGTGTCGAAAGCTTCTCCCAACTCAGATCTTGTTTCGGGAAGATAGAAGCGTTGTCATTACTTTGTGTGGAAACACAAGGAAAACGCCACACGCTGAATGGTGAAGAAAAATGTGGGTCGAATGTGACCACCATCACACTAGTAGTCCCCTAGAGAGGAGTGTGTCTGGAAATGGGAGGAAGCGTAAGGAACGTGCTATACACCTAAGTCTAAGAAACAACGCTGTGGCGGTGCGGTCCTTCGACTGCCATCTGCTTTGCTAAGGCACGAAGCGGGTTGAAGCAAAGTGTGAAAGAATCCGGAGGGGAAGGAAGAGAGATATACCTTACTCGCGGAACAAATTCTTATGGAGGGCTTTTCTCAACGAACACCATGTGTCACGACGCTGGAAGGGTGTTCAAATGTATGCGCCTTCGCCAAAGGAAAGGCATACACGAATCTCTGCGAAGCCAGTCTGTGTCAAACGCGACTTCGAGCTTCCATCTGGGTTCCCGCGGAATCCCTAGTCACAAAATGTACGTGTGGAATCCTATACGAAGGGAGTGCTCTTCAGTCTGAAGAAACACCATTCCCGAGAAACCGTGTGTCTACTAACATCTTCCCTGAAAATGGTAGGCTTTTCCCATGGAAGTGTGAAATCGCAAGGAATGGGCCCCATGCCTGTGCTACAGAAGTCCTTGGTGTCGAAAGTCTGTCGCCATTCAAATCCTGTTCCGTGAGAAGTGTTTTCAAGAGTAGGAGTGAGAGCAGATGGAAAAGGACACGGTTTTACGTGTGAGAAGGAAATCCGTCAAGAAAGCCATACACGGAAGGATGAGAAACACTTTAGCATGAAATGGGGCAGGCACCTAGAATGGGCCCTGTGACGATTCTTGAGAAACCACTTGTAAAGAAGGCTTCCCTCAACTATCATATCGTTTCAGTAAGAGGAAACTGTTTTCCGTAGTGGGTGTGAAGGCGTAAGGGACATCGGCTCGACTCAGCTCTCCGTTTCGAATTGGCCTACTGTCGTGGACATGAAGAAGGGTGTGTATGGAGATGGATGATGTGCGGAAGCCTAAGGAAGATGGCATACGTCTGTTAAACTCTAAGAACAAATCTCGAGGGTTGCCGTCCTTCGACTACCATCTCTTTTCGTAAGGATGGAAGCAGCTTGGGAAACCTAGCGTGAACGAAAAGCGATGGAACGCGCGATCCTCTACAGGGAGGAACACGTTGTGCGGAGGTGTTCTGTCCATCAAGTCCTGTGTCATGGAGGTGGATGGGTCTTCAAATGCACGTGGGCTCGTCTCAGTAGTAGTAGCCTTACACTGAATTCTGAGAAACGAGGCCATGTCCAACAGGCTTTCGTGCTTACATCTGGGTTCTTGAAGAAAGAAGCCTTTGGAGATATGAGTGTTGCTATATAAGGTAAGGGTCTTACACTCACCTCTCAAAGAACAAAACGGTAGGGAAATAGTCTTTGCACTGCCACCTACAGGGAAGAAGATGGAAGAACTCTCCAACGTTAACAGTGAAGGCACAACTACCGTGCCATATACCAACTGTTTGGGAAAGAGATGTGTCTAAAACTTCTCTCAACTCAAATCTTGCTTCAGGAAGATAGAAGCGTTTTCAGGACTTCGTGTGAACGCGTAAGAAAAGTGCCATACGCTGAATTGTGCAGAGACATGTGGGTCGAATGCGACCACCCTCGAACCAGTTGTCCCCGAGAGAGGTGTGTGTCTGGAAATCGGGGGAAGCGTAAGGAACGAGCTCTACACTTAAGTCTAAGAAACAATGCTGTGGGGGAGCGGTCCTTCGTCTACCTTCTCCTTCCCGAAGGATCGAAGCGGCCTTGCGCCAAGTGTGAAAGGAAGCGGAGGAAAAGCCTGATATACCTTCCTCGTGGAACAACATTTATGGAGGGCTTCGCCCAATGGGCACCATGGGTCACGACGCCTGAATGGTTTTCCAAATGGACGTGAGTTCGCCAGAGGAAAGCCACAGACTCAGCTGCGCGAAACAAGTCTGAGTCAAACCCGACTTCGAGCTTACGACTGGCGTCACGGGGACATCATAGTCACAACAGGTATTTGTTGAATCCGAAACAGGCGGCGTGCACTTCAGTCTGAGGAAACAGAGAAACCGTGTTTCTACTAACATCTTCCCTGAAAATGCTTGTCTATTCCAATGTAAGTGTGGCAGCGCAAGGCATGTGCCCCATGCCTGCGCCACAGAAATAGTTAGTGTAGATTGTCTCTCCCGATTCAAACCTTGTTCCGTGAGGAATGTTTCCAAGAGTATGAAAGAGAGCAGAGGGGAAAGGTCATGCCTTCAAGTGGGAGAAGGAAGTCCTGGAAAGCCATACACCGACGTATGCGCGGCATACTTTTTTTTTTTAATTTTTTTATTGTTACATTAATCACCATATATTACATCATTAGTTTTTGGTGCAGTGTTCCATGATTCATTGTTTGTTCATAACACCCAGTGCTCCATGCAGAACGTGCCCTCCTCAATACCCATCACCAGGCTAAGCCATCCCCCTACCCCCTTCCCGTCTAGAACCCTCAGTTTGTTTTTCAGAGTCCATCATCTCTCATGGTTCCTCTCCTCCTCTGACATACTCCCCTTTTCTTCCTCTCCTGTTATCTTCTTCTTTTTCTTTTTTCTTAAAATATGTTGTGTTATTTGTTTCAGAAGTACAGAACTGTGATTCAACAGTCTTGCACAATTCACAGCGCTCACCATAGCACATACCCTCCCCAATGTCTATCACCCAGCCACCCCATCCCTCCCACCCCCAACCACTCCAGTAACACTCAGTTTCTTTCCTGAGATTAAGAATTCCTCATATCAGTGAGGTCATGTGATACATGTCTTTCTCTGATTGACTTATTTCCCTCAGCACAACAGCCTCCAGTTCCATCCACGTCGTTGCAAATGGCAAGATCTCATTCCTTTTGATGGCTGCATAATATTCCATTGTGTATATGTAGCCCATCTTCTTTATCCATTCATCTGTCGATGGGCATCTTGGCTCTTTCCACAGTTTGGCTATGGTGGACATTGCTGCTATAAACATTGGGGTACACGTACCCCTTCGGGTCCCTACATTTGTATCTTTGTGGTAAATACCCAGTAGTGCAATTGCTGGATCGAACGGTAGCTCTAATTTCAACTGTTTGAGGAGCCTCCATACTGTTTTCCAGAGGGGTTGCACCAGCTTGCATTCCCACCAACAGTGTAGGAGGGTTCCCCTGTCTCCACATCCCCGCCAACATCTGTCGTTCCCTGACTTGTTAATTTTAGCCATTCTGACGGGTGTGAGGTGGTATCTCATTGAGGTTTTGATTTGGATTTCCCTGATGCCGAGCGATGTTGAGCACTTTGTCATGTGCCTGTTGGCCATTTGGATGTCTTCTTTGGAAAAATGTCTGTTCATGTCTTCTGCCCATTTCTTGATTGGATTATTTGTTCTTTGGGTTTTGGGTTTGATAAGTTCTTTATAGATTTTGGATACTAGCCCTTTATCTGATATGTCATTTGCAAATATTTTCTCCCATTCTGTCGGTTGTCTTTTGGTTTTGTGGACTGTTTCTTTTGCTGTGCAAAAGCTTTTTATCTTGATGAAATCCCAATAGTTCATTTTTGCCCTGGCTTCCCGTGCCTTTGGCGATGTTTCTAGGAAGAAGTTGCTGCGGCTAAGGTCGAAAAGGTTGCTACCTGTGTTCTCCTTTAGGATTTTGATGGACTCCTGTCTCACGTTTAGGTCTTTCAACCATTTGGAGTCTATTTTTGTGTGTGGTGTAAGGAAATGGTCCAGTTTCATTCTTCTGCATGTGGCTGCCCAATTTTCCCAACACCATTTGTTGAAGAGACTGTCTCTTTTCCATTGGACGTTCTTTCCTGCTTTGTCAAAGATAAGTTGACCATAGAGTTGAGGGTCCATTTCTGGGCTCTCGATTCTGTTCCATTGATCGATGTGTCTGTTTTTGTGCCAGTACCATACTGTCTTGATGATGACAGCTTTGTAATAGAGCTGGAAGTCCGGAATTGTGATGCCGCCAGCTTTGCTTTTCTTTTTCAGTATTCCTCTGGCTCTTCTGGGTCTCTTCTGGTTCCATACAAATTTTAGGATTATTTGATCCATTTCTTTGAAAAAAGTGGATGGTATTTTGATGGGGATTGCATTGAATGTGTAGATTGCTCTAGGTAGCATTGACATCTTCACAATGTTGATTCTCCCAATCCATGAGCATGGAACGTTTTTCCATTTCTTTGCGTCTTCTTCAATTTCTTTCATGAGTATTTTATAGTTTTCTGAGTACAGATCCTTTGCCTCTTTGGTTAGATTTATTCCTAGGTATCTAATGGTTTTGGGTGCAATCGTAAATGGGATCGACTCCTTGATTTGTCTCTCTTCTGTCTTGTTGTTGGTGTATAGGAATGCCACTGATTTCTGTGCATTGATTTTATATCCTGCTACTTGACTGAATTCCTGTATGAGTTCTAGCAGTTTTGGGGTGGAGTCTTTTGGGTTTTCCACATACAGTATCATATCATCTGCAAAGAGTGAGAGTTTGACTTCCTCTTTGCCGATTTGGATGCCTTTGATTTCTTTTTGTTGTCTAATTGCTGTGGCTAGGACTTCTAATACTATGTTGAATAGCAGTGGTGAGAGTGGACGTCCCTGCCGCGTTCCTGACCTTAGGGGGAAAGCTCTCAGCCTTTCCCCATTGAGAATGATATTCGCTGTAGGTTTTTCATAGATGGCTTTTATGATATTGAGGTATGTACCCTCTATCCCTATACTCTGAAGAGTTTTGATCAAGAAAGGATGCTGTACTTTGTCAAAAGCTTTTTCTGCATCTATTGAGAGGATCATATGATTCTTGTTCTTTCTTTTGTTAATGTATTGTATCACGTTGATTGATTTGCGGATGTTGAACCAGCCTTGCAGCCCAGGGATAAATCCCACTTGGTCGTGGTGAATAATCCTTTTAATGTACTGTTGGATCCTATTGGCTAGTATTTTGGGGAGAATTTTTGCATCCATGTTCATCAAGGATATCGGTCTGTAATTCTCTTTTTTGATGGGGTCTTTGTCTGGTTTTGGGATCAAGGTAATGCTGGCCTCATAAAATGAGTTTGGAAGTTTCCCTTCCATTTCTATTTTTTGGAACAGTTTCAGGAGAATAGGTATTAATTCTTCTTGAAATGTCTGATAGAATTCCCCTGGGAAGCCATCTGGCCCTGGGCTTTTGTTTCTTGGGAGCTTTTTGATGACTGTTTCAATTTCCTTAGTGGTTATAGGTCTGTTCAGGTTTTCTATTTCTTCCTGGTTCAATTTTGGTAGTTGATACATCTCTAGGAATGCACCCATTTCTTCCAGGTTATCTAATTTGCTGGCCTAGTGTTGCTCATAATATGTTCTTATAATTGTTTGTATTTCTTTGGTGTTGGTTGTGACCTCTCCTCTTTCATTCATGATTTTGTTGATTTGGGTCATTTCTCTTTTCTTTTTGATCAGTCTGGCCAGGGGTTTATCGATCTTGTTAATTCTTTCAAAGAACCAGCTCCTAGTTTCGTTGATCTGTTCTACTGTTCTTTTGGTTTCTAGTTCATTGATTTCTGCTCTGATCTTTATGATTTCTCTTCTCCTGCTGGGTTTAGGCTTTATTTGCTGTTCTTTCTCCAGCTCCTTTAGGTGTAGGGTTAGGTTGTGTATTTGAGACCTTTCTTGTTTCTTGAGAAAGGCTTGTATTGCTATATACTTTCCTCTCAGGACTGCCTTTGCTGTATCCCAAAGATTTTGAACAGTTGTGTTTTCATTTTCATTGGTTTCCATGAATTTTTTTATTTCTTCTTTAATTTCTTGGTTGACCCATTCATTCTTTAGTAGGATGCTCTTTAGCCTCCATGTATTTGAGTTCTTTCCGACTTTCCTCTTGTGGTTGAGTTCTAGTTTCAAAGCATTGTGGTCTGAAAATATGCAGGGAATGATCCCAATCTTTTGGTACCGATTGAGACCTGATTTGTGACCTAGGATGTGATCAATTCTGGAGAATGTTCCATGGGCACTAGAGAAGAATGTGTATTCGTTTGCTTTGGGATGGAATGTTCCGAATATGTCTGTGAAGTCCATTTGGTCCAGTGTGTCATTTAAAGTCTTTATTTCCTTGTTGATCTTTTGCTTAGATGATCTGTCCATTTCAGCCAGAGGGGTGTTAAAGTCCCCCACTATTATTGTATTGTTGTCGATGTGTTTCTTTGCTTTTGTTATTAATTGCCTTATATAATTGGCTGCTCCTATGTTCGGGGCATAGATATTTACAATTGTTAGATCTTCTTGTTGGATAGACCCTTTAAGTAGGATATAGTGTCCTTCCTCATCTCTTATTACAGTCTTTGTTTTAAAACCTAGTTTGTCTGATATAAGGATTGCCACCCCAGCTTTCTTTTGGTGTCCATTAGCATGGTAAATGGTTTTCCACCCCCTCACTTTCAATCTGGGGGTGTCTTTGGGTCTAAAATGAGTCTCTTGCAGACAGCATATTGATGGGTCTTGTTTTTTAATCCAATCTGATAGCCTGTGTCTTTTGATTGGGGCATTTAGCCCATTTACATTCAGGGTAACTATTGAAAGGTATGAATTTAGTGCCATTGTATTACCTGTAAGGTGACTGTTAACGGTCTGTTGTCTGTGTTCGTTTCTGCTCTTTGCTGCTTTTAGGTTCTCTCTTTGCTTAGAGGACCCCTCTCAATATTTCTTGGAGGGCTGGTTTCGTGTTTGCAAATTCCTTTAGTTTTTGTTTGTTCTGGAAGCTTTTTATCTCTCCTTCTATTTTCAATGATAGCCTAGCTGGATATAGTATTCTTGGCTGCATATTTTTCTCGTTTAGTGCTCTGAAGTTATCTTGCCAGTCCTTTCTGGCCTGCCAGGTCTCTGTGGATAGGTCTGTTGCCAATCTAATGTTTCGACCATTGTAGGTTACATATCTCTTCTCCCGAGCTGCTTTCAGGATTTTCTCTTTGTCTCTGAGACTCGTAAGTTTTACTATTAGATGTCGGGGTGTTGACCTATTATTATTGATTTTGAGAGGGGTTCTCTGTGCCTCCTGGATTTTAATGCCTGTTTCCTTCCTCACATTAGGGAAGTTCTCTGCTATAATTTGCTCCAATATACCTTCTGCCCCTCTCTCTGTCTCTTCTTCTTCTGGGATCCCAATTATTCTAATGTTGTTTCGTCTTATCATATCACTTATCTCTCGAATTCTGCCCTCGTGATCCTGTAGTTGTTTCTCTCTCTTTTTCTCAGCCTCTTTATTTTCCATCATTTGGTCTTCTATATCGCTGATTCTCTCTTCTGCCTCATTTATCCTAGCATTTAGTGCCCCCATTTTTGATTGCACCTCATCAATAGCCTTTTTGATTTCGATTTGGTTAGATTTTAGTTCTTTTATTTCTCCAGAAAGGGTTTCTCTAATAACTTCCACGCTTCTCTCAAGCCAGCTAGTATCTTTAAAGTCATGATTCTGAACTCTAGGTCCGACATCGTACTAGTGTCCGTATTGAGTAGGTCCCTGGCTGACGGTACTACCTCTTGTTCTTTTTGCTGAGGTGATTTCTTTCGTCTTGTCATTTTGTCCAGAGGAGAATAGATGAATGAGAGAACAAAATGCTAACAGGTTTACAACGTCCTCAGCAAATATACTGTATACAAATCAGAAAAGACCTGAAACCAGGGGGAAAAAAAAGGGAAAGAAAGAAAAAAGAAAGAGAAAAACAAAAACAAAACAATACAAAAAAAGACAGAATATGATCAAATATGATCAGGCTAGTGCATAGATCAGTGCCACACACTAGATTTTGGGCGTATTTTGGTCTGTTAGAAAAAAGTGCCTCCTAAAATTTTAAAGGAAGAAAGACATATATGTACAAAATAAGGGTTGATACAATGAAGGGATGGAAGATGACTGTAAAGATGAAAAATATAAAAGATTTTATAAAAGGACTTGGTAAGATAAGTTGTTTGAAAAAAGAAAGAAGATGTAAGAAAAAATAAAAGGAAAAAGGGAGAGAATGTGATCAGGCAGGAGACTAGAACAAAGCCATACACTAGTGATTTAGGGTATATTTTGATCTGTTAGAAGAAACTGTACCTCAAAATTTTAAAGAGAGAACAACTTATATATATATGCCAAAAATAAGGGTATCTACTATGAAGGGATAAAATATGACTCTAAAAATGAAAAATAAAAAATGTTTTTTTTTTCTAAAAGAGGGATTGATAAGATGTTGGTTGAAAAAGGGAAAAAGAAAAATAAAAAAAAAAAGTCAACAAATATTAACTTTGATGAAATAATGAATCATGGTAAAAAAAAAAAAAAAAGAAAGCCATGAATCTATGTGCAGTATTCCCCTAGCGCTGTAGTTCTCCTCTTCTCCTTGATCGATCAACTTGGTCTTGGCTTGCTGGCTGTTTGTGTTGATCTTCTGGGGGAGGGGCCTGTTGCTGTGGTTTCCAAATGTCTTTGCCGGAGGCAGAATTGCCCCGCCCTTGTCGGTCCGGGCTAAGGAAGCTGCTCCGGTTTGCTCTCAGGAGCTTTTGTTCCCTGCAAGCTCTCGGTACAGCTTTGGAGGACCAGGGCAGAAATGGTGGCCTCCCAATCTCCACTCGGAGGAGCTGAGAACTCGGGGCCCCGCTCCTCAGTGTGCCCCCAGAGAAAAGCAGTCACTTCCGTGTCCCCGGTCTCCGGCCGCACTCCGTGCTCACCCGGCCTGTGATGGAGCGTTGCTATCTCTGGCACCCGACCCCGCGCGGAGTCTCCAAACCCAGCAGATCCCTGCAGTGCGTTCCCGCACCGCTCCTCCCCGGGAAGGAAGGGGAGTCTCCCCGGATCTGCTGCTTGTTGGGTCCCTGCTGGGGGAGCCGTGCCCCGAATGGGCCGCAGATCACAGTTTATGGCAACCCCGAGCTGAGAGCCCGCGACTCTGCTCCGTATCTGCAGCCGTATCTGCAGCCGGCTTCCCTGCTCTGATACCTGGGAGCTCTGGCGCACTCAGGCACCCCCGGTCTCTCTGTGACCCCAAGGGTCCTGAGACCACACTGTCCCGGGAGGATTCCACCCACCGCTTAGCCACTGCAGCGACGTCCCTCCGCCGAGCCAACTTCTAAAAGGTCCGATTTTGTGCTCCGCGGCTCTATCACTTGCCAGAAGCGGCCAGCGGAGGCCCCTCCCCCGCCGTCTATCCTCCCGAATATCGCCTCGGATTCACTTCTCCGCACGCCCTACCTTCCAGTAAGTGGTCGCTTCTCTGTTCAGAGAGTTGTTGCTACTCTCCTGTTCGATCTCCTGTTGAGTTCGTAGGTGTTCCGAATGGTTTGATCCCTATTCAGCTGAATTCCTGAGACCAGACGAAATCTAGGTCTCCTACTCCTCCGCCATCTTGCTCCGCCTCTCCCTATGCGCGGCATTCTGGCATGAACGTGTGAAGAAGGCATAAAGAATGTGCCGTGCCCTGTGACGGTGCTTGACCAACCGCTTGTGAAGAAGTCTTCCCGCAGCTATCATATTGTTTCAGGAAGATAAAAGTGTTTTCTGCAGTGGGTGTGAAGGCATGAGGGACGTACCCTAGAGTTAGCCGTCCGTTCCGAATGTGTCTACTGTCGTTCCATGAAGAAGGATGAGTATGGAAATGTATGATGTGAGGAAGCATAAGGAGGATGGCCTACGGGTGTTTAACTCTAAGAACAAATCTAGAGGGTTGCCGTCCGTCGACGACCCGCTCTTTCCCTACGGGTGGAAGCACCTGGTTACAACTTAGTGCGAACGAAAGGAGACGGAAAGCGCGATACACTACGGCGAGGAACACGTTGTGCGGAGCGTTTCTGTCCACGAAAGTCTTGTGTCATGAGGTTGGAAGGGCCTTCAAATGTACGTGAGCTCGCCTCAGCAGCGCCTTGCACTGAACTCAGAGAAACAACGCCACGTCCAACACGATTTCGGGCTAACCTCTTGGTTCGGGAAGCATGAATCCGTTGGAGATGTATGTGTAAGTGTCTGACACTCGGCTCTCAAGGAACAAAACGGTAGAGAAATCGCCTTTCCACTACCATCTACAGGGAAGAAGATGGAGGAAAGTTCCGACGTTAAAAGCGAAGGCACAAGTACTGTGCCATATACCACTGCTTGAGAACGAACTTGTGTCGAAAGCTTCTCCCAACTCAGATCTTGTTTCGGGAAGATAGAAGCGTTGTCATTACTTTGTGTGGAAACACAAGGAAAACGCCACACGCTGAATGGTGAAGAAAAATGTGGGTCGAATGTGACCACCATCACACTAGTAGTCCCCTAGAGAGGAGTGTGTCTGGAAATGGGAGGAAGCGTAAGGAACGTGCTATACACCTAAGTCTAAGAAACAACGCTGTGGCGGTGCGGTCCTTCGACTGCCATCTGCTTTGCTAAGGCACGAAGCGGGTTGAAGCAAAGTGTGAAAGAATCCGGAGGGGAAGGAAGAGAGATATACCTTACTCGCGGAACAAATTCTTATGGAGGGCTTTTCTCAACGAACACCATGTGTCACGACGCTGGAAGGGTGTTCAAATGTATGCGCCTTCGCCAAAGGAAAGGCATACACGAATCTCTGCGAAGCCAGTCTGTGTCAAACGCGACTTCGAGCTTCCATCTGGGTTCCCGCGGAATCCCTAGTCACAAAATGTACGTGTGGAATCCTACACGAAGGGAGTGCTCTTCAGTCTGAAGAAACACCACTCCCGAGAAACCGTGTGCCTACTAACATCTTCCCTGAAAATGGTAGGCTTTTCCCATGGAAGTGTGAAATCGCAAGGAATGGGCCCCATGCCTGTGCTACAGAAGTCCTTGGTGTCGAAAGTCTGTCGCCATTCAAATCCTGTTCCGTGAGAAGTGTTTTCAAGAGTAGGAGTGAGAGCAGATGGAAAAGGACACGGTTTTACGTGTGAGAAGGAAATCCGTCAAGAAAGCCATACACGGAAGGATGAGAAACACTTTAGCATGAAATGGGGCAGGCACCTAGAATGGGCCCTGTGACGATGCTTGAGAAACGTTTGTAAAGAAGGCTTCCCTCAACTATCATATCGTTTCAGTAAGAGGAAAGTGTTTTCCGTAGTGGGTGTGAAGGCGTAAGGGACATCGGCTCGACTCAGCTCTCCGTTTCGAATTGGCCTACTGTCGTGGACATGAAGAAGGATGTGTATGGAGATGGATGATGTGCGGAAGCCTAAGGAAATGGCATACGTCTGTTAAACTCTAAGAACAAATCTCGAGGGTTGCCGTCCTTCGACTACCACCTCTTTTCGTAAGGATGGAAGCAGCTTGGGAAAGCTAGCGTGAACGAAAAGCGATGGAACGCGCGATCCTCTACAGGGAGGAACACGTTGTGCGGAGGGTTTCTGTCCATCAAGTCCTGTGTCATGGATGTGGATGGGTCTTCAAATGCACGGGGGCTCGTCTCAGTAGTAGTAGCCTTACACTGAATTCTGAGAAACGAGGCCATGTCCAACAGGCTTTCGTGCTAACATCTGGGTTCTTGAAGAAAGAAGCCTTGGGAGAGATGAGTGTTGCTATATAGGGTAAGGGTCTTACACTCACCTCTCAAAGAACAAAACGGTAGGGAAATAGTCTTTGCACTGCCACCTACAGGGAAGAAGATGGAAGAACTCTCCAACGTTAACAGTGAAGGCACAACTACCGTGCCATATACCAACTGTTTGGGAAAGAGATGTGTCTAAAGCTTCTCTCAACTCAAATCTTGCTTCAGGAAGATAGAAGCGTATTCAGGACTTCGTGTGAACGCGTAAGAAAAGTGCCATACGCTGAATTGTGCAGAGACATGTGGGTCGAATGCGACCACCCTCGAACCAGTTGTCCCCGAGAGAGGTGTGTGTCTGGAAATCGGGGGAAGCGTAAGGAACGAGCTCTACACTTAAGTCTAAGAAACAATGCTGTGGAGGAGCGGTCCTTCGTCTACCTTCTCCTTCCCGAAGGATCGAAGCGGCCTTGCGCCAAGTGAGAAAGGAAGCGGAGGAAAAGCGTGATATACCTTCCTCGTGGAACAACATTTATGGAGGGCTTCGCCCAATGGGCACCATGGGTCACGACGCCTGAAGGGTTTTCCAAATGGACGTGAGTTCGCCAGAGGAAAGCCACAGACTCAGCTGCGCGAAACAAGTCTGAGTCAAACCCGACTTCGAGCTTACGACTGGCGTCACGGGGACATCATAGTCACAACAGGTATTTGTTGAATCCGAAACAGGCGGCGTGCACTTCAGTCTGAGGAAACAGAGAAACCGTGTTTCTACTAACATCTTCCCTGAAAATGCTTGTCTATTCCAATGTAAGTGTGGCAGCGCAAGGCATGTGCCCCATGCCTGCGCCACAGAAATAGTTAGTGTAGATTGTCTCTCCCGATTCAAATCTTGTTCCGTGAGGAATGTTTCCAAGAGTATGAAAGAGAGCAGAGGGGAAAGGTCATGCCTTCAAGTGGGAGAAGGAAGTCCTGGAAAGCCATACACCGACGTATGCGCGGCATACTTTTTTTTTTTAATTTTTCTATTGTTACATTAATCACCATATATTACATCATTAGTTTTTGGTGCAGTGTTCCATGATTCATTGTTTGTTCATAACACCCAGTGCTCCAACCAGAACGTGCCCTCCTCAATACCCATCACCAGGCTAAGCCATCCCCCTACCCCCTTCCCGTCTAGAACCCTCAGTTTGTTTTTCAGAGTCCATCATCTCTCATGGTTCCTCTCCCCCTCTGACATACTCCCCTTTTCTTCCTCTCCTGTTATCTTCTTCTTTTTCTTTTTTCTTAAAATATGTTGTGTTATTTGTTTCAGAAGTACAGAACTGTGATTCAACAGTCTTGCACAATTCACAGCGCTCACCATAGCACATACCCTCCCCAATGTCTATCACCCAGCCACCCCATCCCTCCCACCCCCAACCACTCCAGTAACACTCAGTTTCTTTCCTGAGATTAAGAATTCCTCATATCAGTGAGGTCATGTGATACATGTCTTTCTCTGATTGACTTATTTCCCTCAGCACAACAGCCTCCAGTTCCATCCACGTCGTTGCAAATGGCAAGATCTCATTCCTTTTGATGGCTGCATAATATTCCATTGTGTATATGTAGCCCATCTTCTTTATCCATTCATCTGTCGATGGGCATCTTGGCTCTTTCCACAGTTTGGCTATGGTGGACATTGCTGCTATAAACACTGGGGTACACGTACCCCTTCGGGTCCCTACATTTGTATCTTTGTGGTAAATACCCAGTAGTGCAATTGCTGGATCGAACGGTAGCTCTAATTTCAACTGTTTGAGGAGCCTCCATACTGTTTTCCAGAGGGGTTGCACCAGCTTGCATTCCCACCAACAGTGTAGGAGGGTTCCCCTGTCTCCACATCCCCGCCAACATCTGTCGTTCCCTGACTTGTTAATTTTAGCCATTCTGACGGGTGTGAGGTGGTATCTCATTGAGGTTTTGATTTGGATTTCCCTGATGCCGAGCGATGTTGAGCACTTTGTCATGTGCCTGTTGGCCATTTGGATGTCTTCTTTGGAAAAATGTCTGTTCATGTCTTCTGCCCATTTCTTGATTGGATTATTTGTTCTTTGGGTTTTGAGTTTGATAAGTTCTTTATAGATTTTGGATACTAGCCCTTTATCTGATATGTCATTTGCAAATATTTTCTCCCATTCTGTCGGTTGTCTTTTGGTTTTGTGGACTGTTTCTTTTGCTGTGCAAAAGCTTTTTATCTTGATGAAATCCCAATAGTTCATTTTTGCCCTGGCTTCCCGTGCCTTTGGCGATGTTTCTAGGAAGAAGTTGCTGCGGCTAAGGTCGAAAAGGTTGCTACCTGTGTTCTCCTTTAGGATTTTGATGGACTCCTGTCTCACGTTTAGGTCTTTCAACCATTTGGAGTCTATTTTTGTGTGTGGTGTAAGGAAATGGTCCAGTTTCATTCTTCTGCATGTGGCTGCCCAATTTTCCCAACACCATTTGTTGAAGAGACTGTCTCTTTTCCATTGGACGTTCTTTCCTGCTTTGTCAAAGATAAGTTGACCATAGAGTTGAGGGTCCATTTCTGGGCTCTCGATTCTGTTCCATTGATCGATGTGTCTGTTTTTGTGCCAGTACCATACTGTCTTGATGATGACAGCTTTGTAATAGAGCTGGAAGTCCGGAATTGTGATGCCGCCAGCTTTGCTTTTCTTTTTCAGTATTCCTCTGGCTCTTCTGGGTCTCTTCTGGTTCCATACAAATTTTAGGATTATTTGATCCATTTCTTTGAAAAAAGTGGATGGTATTTTGATGGGGATTGCATTGAATGTGTAGATTGCTCTAGGTAGCATTGACATCTTCACAATGTTGATTCTCCCAATCCATGAGCATGGAACGTTTTTCCATTTCTTTGCGTCTTCTTCAATTTCTTTCATGAGTATTTTATAGTTTTCTGAGTACAGATCCTTTGCCTCTTTGGTTAGATTTATTCCTAGGTATCTAATGGTTTTGGGTGCAATCGTAAATGGGATCGACTCCTTGATTTGTCTCTCTTCTGTCTTGTTGTTGGTGTATAGGAATGCCACTGATTTCTGTGCATTGATTTTATATCCTGCTACTTGACTGAATTCCTGTATGAGTTCTAGCAGTTTTGGGGTGGAGTCTTTTGGGTTTTCCACATACAGTATCATATCATCTGCAAAGAGTGAGAGTTTGACTTCCTCTTTGCCGATTTGGATGCCTTTGATTTCTTTTTGTTGTCTAATTGCTGTGGCTAGGACTTCTAATACTATGTTGAATAGCAGTGGTGAGAGTGGACGTCCCTGCCGCGTTCCTGACCTTAGGGGGAAAGCTCTCAGCCTTTCCCCATTGAGAATGATATTCGCTGTAGGTTTTTCGTAGATGGCTTTTATGATATTGAGGTATGTACCCTCTATCCCTATACTCTGAAGAGTTTTGATCAAGAAAGGATGCTGTACTTTGTCAAAAGCTTTTTCTGCATCTATTGAGAGGATCATATGATTCTTGTTCTTTCTTTTGTTAATGTATTGTATCACGTTGATTGATTTGCGGATGTTGAACCAGCCTTGCAGCCCAGGGATAAATCCCACTTGGTCGTGGTGAATAATCCTTTTAATGTACTGTTGGATCCTATTGGCTAGTATTTTGGGGAGAATTTTTGCATCCATGTTCATCAAGGATATCGGTCTGTAATTCTCTTTTTTGATGGGGTCTTTGTCTGGTTTTGGGATCAAGGTAATGCTGGCCTCATAAGATGAGTTTGGAAGTTTCCCTTCCATTTCTATTTTTTGGAACAGTTTCAGGAGAATAGGTATTAATTCTTCTTGAAATGTCTGATAGAATTCCCCTGGGAAGCCATCTGGCCCTGGGCTTTTGTTTCTTGGGAGATTTTTTGATGACTGTTTCAATTTCCTTAGTGGTTATAGGTCTGTTCAGGTTTTCTATTTCTTCCTGGTTCAATTTTGGTAGTTGATACATCTCTAGGAATGCACCCATTTCTTCCAGGTTATCTAATTTGCTGGCCTAGTGTTGCTCATAATATGTTCTTATAATTGTTTGTATTTCTTTGGTGTTGGTTGTGACCTCTCCTCTTTCATTCATGATTTTGTTGATTTGGGTCATTTCTCTTTTCTTTTTGATCAGTCTGGCCAGGGGTTTATCGATCTTGTTAATTCTTTCAAAGAACCAGCTCCTAGTTTCGTTGATCTGTTCTACTGTTCTTTTGGTTTCTAGTTCATTGATTTCTGCTCTGATCTTTATGATTTCTCTTCTCCTGCTGGGTTTAGGCTTTATTTGCTGTTCTTTCTCCAGCTCCTTTAGGTGTAGGGTTAGGTTGTGTATTTGAGACCTTTCTTGTTTCTTGAGAAAGGCTTGTATTGCTATATACTTTCCTCTCAGGACTGCCTTTGCTGTATCCCAAAGATTTTGAACAGTTGTGTTTTCATTTTCATTGGTTTCCATGAATTTTTTTATTTCTTCTTTAATTTCTTGGTTGACCCATTCATTCTTTAGTAGGATGCTCTTTAGCCTCCATGTATTTGAGTTCTTTCCGACTTTCCTCTTGTGGTTGAGTTCTAGTTTCAAAGCATTGTGGTCTGAAAATATGCAGGGAATGATCCCAATCTTTTGGTACCGATTGAGACCTGATTTGTGACCTAGGATGTGATCAATTCTGGAGAATGTTCCATGGGCACTAGAGAAGAATGTGTATTCGTTTGCTTTGGGATGGAATGTTCCGAATATGTCTGTGAAGTCCATTTGGTCCAGTGTGTCATTTAAAGTCTTTATTTCCTTGTTGATCTTTTGCTTAGATGATCTGTCCATTTCAGCCAGAGGGGTGTTAAAGTCCCCCACTATTATTGTATTGTTGTCGATGTGTTTCTTTGCTTTTGTTATTAATTGCCTTATATAATTGGCTGCTCCTATGTTCGGGGCATAGATATTTACAATTGTTAGATCTTCTTGTTGGATAGACCCTTTAAGTAGGATATAGTGTCCTTCCTCATCTCTTATTACAGTCTTTGTTTTAAAACCTAGTTTGTCTGATATAAGGATTGCCACCCCAGCTTTCTTTTGGTGTCCATTAGCATGGTAAATGGTTTTCCACCCCCTCACTTTCAATCTGGGGGTGTCTTTGGGTCTAAAATGAGTCTCTTGCAGACAGCATATTGATGGGTCTTGTTTTTTAATCCAATCTGATAGCCTGTGTCTTTTGATTGGGGCATTTAGCCCATTTACATTCAGGGTAACTATTGAAAGGTATGAATTTAGTGCCATTGTATTACCTGTAAGGTGACTGTTAACGGTCTGTTGTCTGTGTTCGTTTCTGCTCTTTGCTGCTTTTAGGTTCTCTCTTTGCTTAGAGGACCCCTCTCAATATTTCTTGGAGGGCTGGTTTCGTGTTTGCAAATTCCTTTAGTTTTTGTTTGTTCTGGAAGCTTTTTATCTCTCCTTCTATTTTCAATGATAGCCTAGCTGGATATAGTATTCTTGGCTGCATATTTTTCTCGTTTAGTGCTCTGAAGTTATCTTGCCAGTCCTTTCTGGCCTGCCAGGTCTCTGTGGATAGGTCTGTTGCCAATCTAATGTTTCGACCATTGTAGGTTACATATCTCTTCTCCCGAGCTGCTTTCAGGATTTTCTCTTTGTCTCTGAGACTCGTAAGTTTTACTATTAGATGTCGGGGTGTTGACCTATTATTATTGATTTTGAGAGGGGTTCTCTGTGCCTCCTGGATTTTAATGCCTGTTTCCTTCCTCACATTAGGGAAGTTCTCTGCTATAATTTGCTCCAATATACCTTCTGCCCCTCTCTCTGTCTCTTCTTCTTCTGGGATCCCAATTATTCTAATGTTGTTTCGTCTTATCATATCACTTATCTCTCGAATTCTGCCCTCGTGATCCTGTAGTTGTTTCTCTCTCTTTTTCTCAGCCTCTTTATTTTCCATCATTTGGTCTTCTATATCGCTGATTCTCTCTTCTGCCTCATTTATCCTAGCATTTAGTGCCCCCATTTTTGATTGCACCTCATCAATAGCCTTTTTGATTTCGATTTGGTTAGATTTTAGTTCTTTTATTTCTCCAGAAAGGGTTTCTCTAATAACTTCCACGCTTCTCTCAAGCCAGCTAGTATCTTTAAAGTCATGATTCTGAACTCTAGGTCCGACATCGTACTAGTGTCCGTATTGAGTAGGTCCCTGGCTGACGGTACTACCTCTTGTTCTTTTTGCTGAGGTGATTTCTTTCGTCTTGTCATTTTGTCCAGAGGAGAATAGATGAATGAGAGAACAAAATGCTAACAGGTTTACAACGTCCTCAGCAAATATACTGTATACAAATCAGAAAAGACCTGAAACCAGGGGGAAAAAAAAGGGAAAGAAAGAAAAAAGAAAGAGAAAAAGAAAAAAAAAAGATAAAAACAAAAACAAAACAATACAAAAAAGACAGAATATGATCAAATATGATCAGGCTAGTGCATAGATCAGTGCCACACACTAGATTTTGGGCGTATTTTGGTCTGTTAGAAAAAAGTGCCTCCTAAAATTTTAAAGGAAGAAAGACATATATGTACAAAATAAGGGTTGATACAATGAAGGGATGGAAGATGACTGTAAAGATGAAAAATATAAAAGATTTTATAAAAGGACTTGGTAAGATAAGTTGTTTGAAAAAAGAAAGAAGATGTAAGAAAAAATAAAAGGAAAAAGGGAGAGAATGTGATCAGGCAGGAGACTAGAACAAAGCCATACACTAGTGATTTAGGGTATATTTTGATCTGTTAGAAGAAACTGTACCTCAAAATTTTAAAGAGAGAACAACTTATATATATATGCCAAAAATAAGGGTATCTACTATGAAGGGATAAAATATGACTCTAAAAATGAAAAATAAAAAATGTTTTTTTTTTTCTAAAAGAGGGATTGATAAGATGTTGGTTGAAAAAGGGAAAAAGAAAAATAAAAAAAAAAGTCAACAAAAATTAACTTTGATGAAATAATGAATCATGGTAAAAAAAAAAAAAAAGAAAGCCATGAATCTATGTGCAGTATTCCCCTAGCGCTGGAGTTCTCCTCTTCTCCTTGATCGATCAACTTGGTCTTGGCTTGCTGGCTGTTTGTGTTGATCTTCTGGGGGAGGGGCCTGTTGCTGTGGTTTCCAAATGTCTTTGCCGGAGGCAGAATTGCCCCGCCCTTGTCGGTCCGGGCTAAGGAAGCTGCTCCGGTTTGCTCTCAGGAGGTTTTGTTCCCTGCAAGCTCTCGGTACAGCTTTGGAGGACCAGGGCAGAAATGGTGGCCTCCCAATCTCCACTCGGAGGAGCTGAGAACTCGGGGCCCCGCTCCTCAGTGTGCCCCCAGAGAAAAGCAGTCACTTCCGTGTCCCCGGTCTCCGGCCGCACTCCGTGCTCACCGGCCTGTGATGGAGCGTTGCTATCTCTGGCACCCGACCCCGCGCGGAGTCTCCAAACCCAGCAGATCCCTGCAGTGCGTTCCCGCACCGCTCCTCCCCGGGAAGGAAGGGGAGTCTCCCCGGATCTGCTGCTTGTTGGGTCCCTGCTGGGGGAGCCGTGCCCCGAATGGGCCGCAGATCACAGTTTATGGCAACCCCGAGCTGAGAGCCCGCGACTCTGCTCCGTATCTGCAGCCGGCTTCCCTGCTCTGATACCTGGGAGCTCTGGCGCACTCAGGCACCCCCGGTCTCTCTGTGACCCCAAGGGTCCTGAGACCACACTGTCCCGGGAGGATTCCACCCACCGCTTAGCCACTGCAGCGACGTCCCTCCGCCGAGCCAACTTCTAAAAGGTCCGATTTTGTGCTCCGCGGCTCTATCACTTGCCAGAAGCGGCCAGCGGAGGCCCCTCCCCCGCCGTCTATCCTCCCGAATATCGCCTCGGATTCACTTCTCCGCACGCCCTACCTTCCAGTAAGTGGTCGCTTCTCTGTTCAGAGAGTTGTTGCTACTCTCCTGTTCGATCTCCTGTTGAGTTCGTAGGTGTTCCGAATGGTTTGATCCCTATTCAGCTGAATTCCTGAGACCAGACGAAATCTAGGTCTCCTACTCCTCCGCCATCTTGCTCCGCCTCTCCCTATGCGCGGCATTCTGGCATGAACGTGTGAAGAAGGCATAAAGAATGTGCCGTGCCCTGTGACGGTGCTTGACCAACCGCTTGTGAAGAAGTCTTCCCGCAGCTATCATATTGTTTCAGGAAGATAAAAGTGTTTTCTGCAGTGGGTGTGAAGGCATGAGGGACGTACCCTAGAGTTAGCCGTCCGTTCCGAATGTGTCTACTGTCGTTCCATGAAGAAGGATGAGTATGGAAATGTATGATGTGAGGAAGCATAAGGAGGATGGCCTACGGGTGTTTAACTCTAAGAACAAATCTAGAGGATTGCCGTCCGTCGACGACCCGCTCTTTCCCTACGGGTGGAAGCACCTGGTTACAACTTAGTGCGAACGAAAGGAGACGGAAAGCGCGATACACTACGGCGAGGAACACGTTGTGCGGAGCGTTTCTGTCCACGAAAGTCTTGTGTCATGAGGTTGGAAGGGCCTTCAAATGTACGTGAGCTCGCCTCAGCAGCGCCTTGCACTGAACTCAGAGAAACAACGCCACGTCCAACACGATTTCGGGCTAACCTCTTGGTTCGGGAAGCATGAAACCGTTGGAGATGTATGTGTAAGTGTCTGACACTCGGCTCTCAAGGAACAAAACGGTAGAGAAATCGCCTTTCCACTACCATCTACAGGGAAGAAGATGGAGGAAAGTTCCGACGTTAAAAGCGAAGGCACAAGTACTGTGCCATATACCACTGCTTGAGAACGAACTTGTGTCGAAAGCTTCTCCCAACTCAGATCTTGTTTCGGGAAGATAGAAGCGTTGTCATTACTTTGTGTGGAAACACAAGGAAAACGCCACACGCTGAATGGTGAAGAAAAATGTGGGTCGAATGTGACCACCATCACACTAGTAGTCCCCTAGAGAGGAGTGTGTCTGGAAATGGGAGGAAGCGTAAGGAACGTGCTATACACCTAAGTCTAAGAAACAACGCTGTGGCGGTGCGGTCCTTCGACTGCCATCTGCTTTGCTAAGGCACGAAGCGGGTTGAAGCAAAGTGTGAAAGAATCCGGAGGGGAAGGAAGAGAGATATACCTTACTCGCGGAACAAATTCTTATGGAGGGCTTTTCTCAACGAACACCATGTGTCACGACGCTGGAAGGGTGTTCAAATGTATGCGCCTTCGCCAAAGGAAAGGCATACACGAATCTCTGCGAAGCCAGTCTGTGTCAAACGCGACTTCGAGCTTCCATCTGGGTTCCCGCGGAATCCCTAGTCACAAAATGTACGTGTGGAATCCTACACGAAGGGAGTGCTCTTCAGTCTGAAGAAACACCACTCCCGAGAAACCGTGTGCCTACTAACATCTTCCCTGAAAATGGTAGGCTTTTCCCATGGAAGTGTGAAATCGCAAGGAATGGGCCCCATGCCTGTGCTACAGAAGTCCTTGGTGTCGAAAGTCTGTCGCCATTCAAATCCTGTTCCGTGAGAAGTGTTTTCAAGAGTAGGAGTGAGAGCAGATGGAAAAGGACACGGTTTTACGTGTGAGAAGGAAATCCGTCAAGAAAGCCATACACGGAAGGATGAGAAACACTTTAGCATGAAATGGGGCAGGCACCTAGAATGGGCCCTGTGACGATGCTTGAGAAACCACTTGTAAAGAAGGCTTCCCTCAACTATCATATCGTTTCAGTAAGAGGAAAGTGTTTTCCGTAGTGGGTGTGAAGGCGTAAGGGACATCGGCTCGACTCAGCCCTCCGTTTCGAATTGGCCTACTGTCGTGGACATGAAGAAGGATGTGTATGGAGATGGATGATGTGCGGAAGCCTAAGGAAATGGCATACGTCTGTTAAACTCTAAGAACAAATCTCGAGGGTTGCCGTCCTTCGACTACCACCTCTTTTCGTAAGGATGGAAGCAGCTTGGGAAAGCTAGCGTGAACGAAAAGCGATGGAACGCGCGATCCTCTACAGGGAGGAACACGTTGTGCGGAGGGTTTCTGTCCATCAAGTCCTGTGTCATGGATGTGGATGGGTCTTCAAATGCACGGGGGCTCGTCTCAGTAGTAGTAGCCTTACACTGAATTCTGAGAAACGAGGCCATGTCCAACAGGCTTTCGTGCTAACATCTGGGTTCTTGAAGAAAGAAGCCTTGGGAGAGATGAGTGTTGCTATATAGGGTAAGGGTCTTACACTCACCTCTCAAAGAACAAAACGGTAGGGAAATAGTCTTTGCACTGCCACCTACAGGGAAGAAGATGGAAGAACTCTCCAACGTTAACAGTGAAGGCACAACTACCGTGCCATATACCAACTGTTTGGGAAAGAGATGTGTCTAAAGCTTCTCTCAACTCAAATCTTGCTTCAGGAAGATAGAAGCGTATTCAGGACTTCGTGTGAACGCGTAAGAAAAGTGCCATACGCTGAATTGTGCAGAGACATGTGGGTCGAATGCGACCACCCTCGAACCAGTTGTCCCCGAGAGAGGTGTGTGTCTGGAAATCGGGGGAAGCGTAAGGAACGAGCTCTACACTTAAGTCTAAGAAACAATGCTGTGGAGGAGCGGTCCTTCGTCTACCTTCTCCTTCCCGAAGGATCGAAGCGGCCTTGCGCCAAGTGTGAAAGGAAGCGGAGGAAAAGCCTGATATACCTTCCTCGTGGAACAACATTTATGGAGGGCTTCGCCCAATGGGCACCATGGGTCACGACGCCTGAAGGGTTTTCCAAATGGACGTGAGTTCGCCAGAGGAAAGCCACAGACTCAGCTGCGCAAAACAAGTCTGAGTCAAACCCGACTTCGAGCTTACGACTGGCGTCACGGGGACATCATAGTCACAACAGGTATTTGTTGAATCCGAAACAGGCGGCGTGCACTTCAGTCTGAGGAAACAGAGAAACCGTGTTTCTACTAACATCTTCCCTGAAAATGCTTGTCTATTCCAATGTAAGTGTGGCAGCGCAAGGCATGTGCCCCATGCCTGCGCCACAGAAATAGTTAGTGTAGATTGTCTCTCCCGATTCAAACCTTGTTCCGTGAGGAATGTTTCCAAGAGTATGAAAGAGAGCAGAGGGGAAAGGTCATGCCTTCAAGTGGGAGAAGGAAGTCCTGGAAAGCCATACACCGACGTATGCGCGGCATACTTTTTTTTTTTAATTTTTCTATTGTTACATTAATCACCATATATTACATCATTAGTTTTTGGTGCAGTGTTCCATGATTCATTGTTTGTTCATAACACCCAGTGCTCCATGCAGAACGTGCCCTCCTCAATACCCATCACCAGGCTAAGCCATCCCCCTACCCCCTTCCCGTCTAGAACCCTCAGTTTGTTTTTCAGAGTCCATCATCTCTCATGGTTCCTCTCCCCCTCTGACATACTCCCCTTTTCTTCCTCTCCTGTTATCTTCTTCTTTTTCTTTTTTCTTAAAATATGTTGTGTTATTTGTTTCAGAAGTACAGAACTGTGATTCAACAGTCTTGCACAATTCACAGCGCTCACCATAGCACATACCCTCCCCAATGTCTATCACCCAGCCACCCCATCCCTCCCACCCCCAACCACTCCAGTAACACTCAGTTTCTTTCCTGAGATTAAGAATTCCTCATATCAGTGAGGTCATGTGATACATGTCTTTCTCTGATTGACTTATTTCCCTCAGCACAACAGCCTCCAGTTCCATCCACGTCGTTGCAAATGGCAAGATCTCATTCCTTTTGATGGCTGCATAATATTCCATTGTGTACATGTAGCCCATCTTCTTTATCCATTCATCTGTCGATGGGCATCTTGGCTCTTTCCACAGTTTGGCTATGGTGGACATTGCTGCTATAAACACTGGGGTACACGTACCCCTTCGGGTCCCTACATTTGTATCTTTGTGGTAAATACCCAGTAGTGCAATTGCTGGATCGAACGGTAGCTCTAATTTCAACTGTTTGAGGAGCCTCCATACTGTTTTCCAGAGGGGTTGCACCAGCTTGCATTCCCACCAACAGTGTAGGAGGGTTCCCCTGTCTCCACATCCCCGCCAACATCTGTCGTTCCCTGACTTGTTAATTTTAGCCATTCTGACGGGTGTGAGGTGGTATCTCATTGAGGTTTTGATTTGGATTTCCCTGATGCCGAGCGATGTTGAGCACTTTGTCATGTGCCTGTTGGCCATTTGGATGTCTTCTTTGGAAAAATGTCTGTTCATGTCTTCTGCCCATTTCTTGATTGGATTATTTGTTCTTTGGGTTTTGAGTTTGATAAGTTCTTTATAGATTTTGGATACTAGCCCTTTATCTGATATGTCATTTGCAAATATTTTCTCCCATTCTGTCGGTTGTCTTTTGGTTTTGTGGACTGTTTCTTTTGCTGTGCAAAAGCTTTTTATCTTGATGAAATCCCAATAGTTCATTTTTGCCCTGGCTTCCCGTGCCTTTGGCGATGTTTCTAGGAAGAAGTTGCTGCGGCTAAGGTCGAAAAGGTTGCTACCTGTGTTCTCCTTTAGGATTTTGATGGACTCCTGTCTCACGTTTAGGTCTTTCAACCATTTGGAGTCTATTTTTGTGTGTGGTGTAAGGAAATGGTCCAGTTTCATTCTTCTGCATGTGGCTGCCCAATTTTCCCAACACCATTTGTTGAAGAGACTGTCTCTTTTCCATTGGACGTTCTTTCCTGCTTTGTCAAAGATAAGTTGACCATAGAGTTGAGGGTCCATTTCTGGGCTCTCGATTCTGTTCCATTGATCGATGTGTCTGTTTTTGTGCCAGTACCATACTGTCTTGATGATGACAGCTTTGTAATAGAGCTGGAAGTCCGGAATTGTGATGCCGCCAGCTTTGCTTTTCTTTTTCAGTATTCCTCTGGCTCTTCTGGGTCTCTTCTGGTTCCATACAAATTTTAGGATTATTTGATCCATTTCTTTGAAAAAAGTGGATGGTATTTTGATGGGGATTGCATTGAATGTGTAGATTGCTCTAGGTAGCATTGACATCTTCACAATGTTGATTCTCCCAATCCATGAGCATGGAACGTTTTTCCATTTCTTTGCGTCTTCTTCAATTTCTTTCATGAGTATTTTATAGTTTTCTGAGTACAGATCCTTTGCCTCTTTGGTTAGATTTATTCCTAGGTATCTAATGGTTTTGGGTGCAATCGTAAATGGGATCGACTCCTTGATTTGTCTCTCTTCTGTCTTGTTGTTGGTGTATAGGAATGCCACTGATTTCTGTGCATTGATTTTATATCCTGCTACTTGACTGAATTCCTGTATGAGTTCTAGCAGTTTTGGGGTGGAGTCTTTTGGGTTTTCCACATACAGTATCATATCATCTGCAAAGAGTGAGAGTTTGACTTCCTCTTTGCCGATTTGGATGCCTTTGATTTCCTTTTGTTGTCTAATTGCTGTGGCTAGGACTTCTAATACTATGTTGAATAGCAGTGGTGAGAGTGGACGTCCCTGCCGCGTTCCTGACCTTAGGGGGAAAGCTCTCAGCCTTTCCCCATTGAGAATGATATTCGCTGTAGGTTTTTCGTAGATGGCTTTTATGATATTGAGGTATGTACCCTCTATCCCTATACTCTGAAGAGTTTTGATCAAGAAAGGATGCTGTACTTTGTCAAAAGCTTTTTCTGCATCTATTGAGAGGATCATATGATTCTTGTTCTTTCTTTTGTTAATGTATTGTATCACGTTGATTGATTTGCGGATGTTGAACCAGCCTTGCAGCCCAGGGATAAATCCCACTTGGTCGTGGTGAATAATCCTTTTAATGTACTGTTGGATCCTATTGGCTAGTATTTTGGGGAGAATTTTTGCATCCATGTTCATCAAGGATATCGGTCTGTAATTCTCTTTTTTGATGGGGTCTTTGTCTGGTTTTGGGATCAAGGTAATGCTGGCCTCATAAGATGAGTTTGGAAGTTTCCCTTCCATTTCTATTTTTTGGAACAGTTTCAGGAGAATAGGTATTAATTCTTCTTGAAATGTCTGATAGAATTCCCCTGGGAAGCCATCTGGCCCTGGGCTTTTGTTTCTTGGGAGATTTTTTGATGACTGTTTCAATTTCCTTAGTGGTTATAGGTCTGTTCAGGTTTTCTATTTCTTCCTGGTTCAATTTTGGTAGTTGATACATCTCTAGGAATGCACCCATTTCTTCCAGGTTATCTAATTTGCTGGCCTAGTGTTGCTCATAATATGTTCTTATAATTGTTTGTATTTCTTTGGTGTTGGTTGTGACCTCTCCTCTTTCATTCATGATTTTGTTGATTTGGGTCATTTCTCTTTTCTTTTTGATCAGTCTGGCCAGGGGTTTATCGATCTTGTTAATTCTTTCAAAGAACCAGCTCCTAGTTTCGTTGATCTGTTCTACTGTTCTTTTGGTTTCTAGTTCATTGATTTCTGCTCTGATCTTTATGATTTCTCTTCTCCTGCTGGGTTTAGGCTTTATTTGCTGTTCTTTCTCCAGCTCCTTTAGGTGTAGGGTTAGGTTGTGTATTTGAGACCTTTCTTGTTTCTTGAGAAAGGCTTGTATTGCTATATACTTTCCTCTCAGGACTGCCTTTGCTGTATCCCAAAGATTTTGAACAGTTGTGTTTTCATTTTCATTGGTTTCCATGAATTTTTTTATTTCTTCTTTAATTTCTTGGTTGACCCATTCATTCTTTAGTAGGATGCTCTTTAGCCTCCATGTATTTGAGTTCTTTCCGACTTTCCTCTTGTGGTTGAGTTCTAGTTTCAAAGCATTGTGGTCTGAAAATATGCAGGGAATGATCCCAATCTTTTGGTACCGATTGAGACCTGATTTGTGACCTAGGATGTGATCAATTCTGGAGAATGTTCCATGGGCACTAGAGAAGAATGTGTATTCGTTTGCTTTGGGATGGAATGTTCCGAATATGTCTGTGAAGTCCATTTGGTCCAGTGTGTCATTTAAAGTCTTTATTTCCTTGTTGATCTTTTGCTTAGATGATCTGTCCATTTCAGCCAGAGGGGTGTTAAAGTCCCCCACTATTATTGTATTGTTGTCGATGTGTTTCTTTGCTTTTGTTATTAATTGCCTTATATAATTGGCTGCTCCTATGTTCGGGGCATAGATATTTACAATTGTTAGATCTTCTTGTTGGATAGACCCTTTAAGTAGGATATAGTGTCCTTCCTCATCTCTTATTACAGTCTTTGTTTTAAAACCTAGTTTGTCTGATATAAGGATTGCCACCCCAGCTTTCTTTTGGTGTCCATTAGCATGGTAAATGGTTTTCCACCCCCTCACTTTCAATCTGGGGGTGTCTTTGGGTCTAAAATGAGTCTCTTGCAGACAGCATATTGATGGGTCTTGTTTTTTAATCCAATCTGATAGCCTGTGTCTTTTGATTGGGGCATTTAGCCCATTTACATTCAGGGTAACTATTGAAAGGTATGAATTTAGTGCCATTGTATTACCTGTAAGGTGACTGTTAACGGTCTGTTGTCTGTGTTCGTTTCTGCTCTTTGCTGCTTTTAGGTTCTCTCTTTGCTTAGAGGACCCCTCTCAATATTTCTTGGAGGGCTGGTTTCGTGTTTGCAAATTCCTTTAGTTTTTGTTTGTTCTGGAAGCTTTTTATCTCTCCTTCTATTTTCAATGATAGCCTAGCTGGATATAGTATTCTTGGCTGCATATTTTTCTCGTTTAGTGCTCTGAAGTTATCTTGCCAGTCCTTTCTGGCCTGCCAGGTCTCTGTGGATAGGTCTGTTGCCAATCTAATGTTTCGACCATTGTAGGTTACATATCTCTTCTCCCGAGCTGCTTTCAGGATTTTCTCTTTGTCTCTGAGACTCGTAAGTTTTACTATTAGATGTCGGGGTGTTGACCTATTATTATTGATTTTGAGAGGGGTTCTCTGTGCCTCCTGGATTTTAATGCCTGTTTCCTTCCTCACATTAGGGAAGTTCTCTGCTATAATTTGCTCCAATATACCTTCTGCCCCTCTCTCTGTCTCTTCTTCTTCTGGGATCCCAATTATTCTAATGTTGTTTCGTCTTATCATATCACTTATCTCTCGAATTCTGCCCTCGTGATCCTGTAGTTGTTTCTCTCTCTTTTTCTCAGCCTCTTTATTTTCCATCATTTGGTCTTCTATATCGCTGATTCTCTCTTCTGCCTCATTTATCCTAGCATTTAGTGCCCCCATTTTTGATTGCACCTCATCAATAGCCTTTTTGATTTCGATTTGGTTAGATTTTAGTTCTTTTATTTCTCCAGAAAGGGTTTCTCTAATAACTTCCACGCTTCTCTCAAGCCAGCTAGTATCTTTAAAGTCATGATTCTGAACTCTAGGTCCGACATCGTACTAGTGTCCGTATTGAGTAGGTCCCTGGCTGACGGTACTACCTCTTGTTCTTTTTGCTGAGGTGATTTCTTTCGTCTTGTCATTTTGTCCAGAGGAGAATAGATGAATGAGAGAACAAAATGCTAACAGGTTTACAACGTCCTCAGCAAATATACTGTATACAAATCAGAAAAGACCTGAAACCAGGGGGAAAAAAAAGGGAAAGAAAGAAAAAAGAAAGAGAAAAAGAAAAAAAAAAGATAAAAACAAAAACAAAACAATACAAAAAAGACAGAATATGATCAAATATGATCAGGCTAGTGCATAGATCAGTGCCACACACTAGATTTTGGGCGTATTTTGGTCTGTTAGAAAAAAGTGCCTCCTAAAATTTTAAAGGAAGAAAGACATATATGTACAAAATAAGGGTTGATACAATGAAGGGATGGAAGATGACTGTAAAGATGAAAAATATAAAAGATTTTATAAAAGGACTTGGTAAGATAAGTTGTTTGAAAAAAGAAAGAAGATGTAAGAAAAAATAAAAGGAAAAAGGGAGAGAATGTGATCAGGCAGGAGACTAGAACAAAGCCATACACTAGTGATTTAGGGTATATTTTGATCTGTTAGAAGAAACTGTACCTCAAAATTTTAAAGAGAGAACAACTTATATATATATGCCAAAAATAAGGGTATCTACTATGAAGGGATAAAATATGACTCTAAAAATGAAAAATAAAAAATGTTTTTTTTTTTCTAAAAGAGGGATTGATAAGATGTTGGTTGAAAAAGGGAAAAAGAAAAATAAAAAAAAAAGTCAACAAAAATTAACTTTGATGAAATAATGAATCATGGTAAAAAAAAAAAAAAAGAAAGCCATGAATCTATGTGCAGTATTCCCCTAGCGCTGGAGTTCTCCTCTTCTCCTTGATCGATCAACTTGGTCTTGGCTTGCTGGCTGTTTGTGTTGATCTTCTGGGGGAGGGGCCTGTTGCTGTGGTTTCCAAATGTCTTTGCCGGAGGCAGAATTGCCCCGCCCTTGTCGGTCCGGGCTAAGGAAGCTGCTCCGGTTTGCTCTCAGGAGGTTTTGTTCCCTGCAAGCTCTCGGTACAGCTTTGGAGGACCAGGGCAGAAATGGTGGCCTCCCAATCTCCACTCGGAGGAGCTGAGAACTCGGGGCCCCGCTCCTCAGTGTGCCCCCAGAGAAAAGCAGTCACTTCCGTGTCCCCGGTCTCCGGCCGCACTCCGTGCTCACCGGCCTGTGATGGAGCGTTGCTATCTCTGGCACCCGACCCCGCGCGGAGTCTCCAAACCCAGCAGATCCCTGCAGTGCGTTCCCGCACCGCTCCTCCCCGGGAAGGAAGGGGAGTCTCCCCGGATCTGCTGCTTGTTGGGTCCCTGCTGGGGGAGCCGTGCCCCGAATGGGCCGCAGATCACAGTTTATGGCAACCCCGAGCTGAGAGCCCGCGACTCTGCTCCGTATCTGCAGCCGGCTTCCCTGCTCTGATACCTGGGAGCTCTGGCGCACTCAGGCACCCCCGGTCTCTCTGTGACCCCAAGGGTCCTGAGACCACACTGTCCCGGGAGGATTCCACCCACCGCTTAGCCACTGCAGCGACGTCCCTCCGCCGAGCCAACTTCTAAAAGGTCCGATTTTGTGCTCCGCGGCTCTATCACTTGCCAGAAGCGGCCAGCGGAGGCCCCTCCCCCGCCGTCTATCCTCCCGAATATCGCCTCGGATTCACTTCTCCGCACGCCCTACCTTCCAGTAAGTGGTCGCTTCTCTGTTCAGAGAGTTGTTGCTACTCTCCTGTTCGATCTCCTGTTGAGTTCGTAGGTGTTCCGAATGGTTTGATCCCTATTCAGCTGAATTCCTGAGACCAGACGAAATCTAGGTCTCCTACTCCTCCGCCATCTTGCTCCGCCTCTCCCTATGCGCGGCATTCTGGCATGAACGTGTGAAGAAGGCATAAAGAATGTGCCGTGCCCTGTGACGGTGCTTGACCAACCGCTTGTGAAGAAGTCTTCCCGCAGCTATCATATTGTTTCAGGAAGATAAAAGTGTTTTCTGCAGTGGGTGTGAAGGCATGAGGGACGTACCCTAGAGTTAGCCGTCCGTTCCGAATGTGTCTACTGTCGTTCCATGAAGAAGGATGAGTATGGAAATGTATGATGTGAGGAAGCATAAGGAGGATGGCCTACGGGTGTTTAACTCTAAGAACAAATCTAGAGGATTGCCGTCCGTCGACGACCCGCTCTTTCCCTACGGGTGGAAGCACCTGGTTACAACTTAGTGCGAACGAAAGGAGACGGAAAGCGCGATACACTACGGCGAGGAACACGTTGTGCGGAGCGTTTCTGTCCACGAAAGTCTTGTGTCATGAGGTTGGAAGGGCCTTCAAATGTACGTGAGCTCGCCTCAGCAGCGCCTTGCACTGAACTCAGAGAAACAACGCCACGTCCAACACGATTTCGGGCTAACCTCTTGGTTCGGGAAGCATGAAACCGTTGGAGATGTATGTGTAAGTGTCTGACACTCGGCTCTCAAGGAACAAAACGGTAGAGAAATCGCCTTTCCACTACCATCTACAGGGAAGAAGATGGAGGAAAGTTCCGACGTTAAAAGCGAAGGCACAAGTACTGTGCCATATACCACTGCTTGAGAACGAACTTGTGTCGAAAGCTTCTCCCAACTCAGATCTTGTTTCGGGAAGATAGA